>NC_142797.1:9578374-9666654 GCF_049724085.1 Artemia sp. Qi Xiang Cuo | reverse complement strand
AAATAGAATTTCTATCTCTTTAGACTCCCGCATAATTCCAAGATAACAAGTGATGTCAATTATAATTCCTGACACTAAAGATCAATGAAGCCCTATTTAAAAATAGAATATTAATTTTTCTCTCTGACCTAAAGAATGTTTATCCCTCAGACCTAAGATTAAAGAAGCCTTAATGTTTCTTAATTCTCCCCTTCGTGAATCAATAATTTCCCCTAGCGATTATGTAAATCAAGTTCACAGGTGCTACTCGTGACAGGACCACGTGGTTTATGGTTTTCCAAGTGAGAAAGTTCCTGTTTTTTCATTCTCACTGAGAAAACCATAAAACAAACATGAATTGCTGTTGACATCCATAAATGTGACAAAGTTCCTGTTTTTTCATTCTCACTGAGAAAACCATAAAACATCCATAATTTGATGTTGACATCCGAGAAAAACATCAAATAAATCGAAAAACACACATAACCATCAATTGAAACATACATAAATGTGAGAAAATTCATGGTTTTTCAAGTGAGAAAATTCCTGTTTTTTCATTCTCACTGAGAAAACCATAAACCACTTGGTTCTCGTGCCAATATATGGTGTTAAAAAAAGTTGTAGGTGGCAGCAGGGGTGTCGTCCCGCGCCTTCTGACCCATCTCTACTACCCTCCCCCCCCCCGGGCCGCGGGGCCGAAGGCCGGCCGGCTGCGGGCGAGACCCCCCCTGGGCGGCCGCGGGAAGGGACCCCCCCACCTAACCTGGCTGAGAAGGAGGATGTATCCGACTCGCTGATTGGCTGAGAAGGAAACACGTGATCTAACTGTTTCCGGGAAAGTCATAACATCTGGCAAATTCCTGTTTTTTCATTCTCACTGAGAAAACCATATAACACACATGAATTGCTGTTGACATCCATAAATGTGACAAAGTTCCTGTTTTTCAAATTCTCACTGAGAAACCATATAACAGACATGAATTGCTGTTGACATCCATAAATGTGACAAAGTCCCTGTTTTTTAAATTCTCACTGACAAAAACCATTAAACATCCATGAAAACATCAAATAAATCGACCAACACACATAACCATCCAAGAATACATACATAAATGTGAGAAAATTCCTGTTTTTCAAATTCTCATTGACAAAAAAAACAAAAACCACGTGGTTCTCGTGCCAATATATGGTGTTAAAAAAGTTGTAGGTGGCAGCAGGGGTGCGTGATCGGAGTAGCACCTCCCTCTCTACTAATTTCCAATCGAATGAGCCCGTTTTGAAGTTTCTACGACAACACCTTCTATAAAAACCTTATAGGCCCCCTGGGCATAACTTAAAACCCTTGCCCTGAGGGTTGTTGGGGAGTGTCTTCCTCAAAAACATATTCTCTATCTGGAAATCAACCACGCTGAACAAATTGGCTATCAGAAAAAATTTTATTGGATGTGTTTGGGGGAATGAGGGGCGTGGGGGGGGGCTAGTTGCCCTCCAATCACTTTTGACTATTAAAAAGGGTACTAGCCCTTTGAATTTCCAATCGAATGAGCCTGTTTTGAAGTTTCTACGACAACACCTTCTATAAAAACCTTATATGCCCCAAGGGCATAACTTAAAACCCTTGCCCTGAGAGTTGTGGGGAATGTCTTCCTCAAAACCATATTTTCTACGTTTTATGGCATAACTTATAACCCTTGCCCTGAAAACTGTGGGGGGGAGTGTCCTGCTCAAAGGTATATTTTTCTGAACTACAAACTGCGTGGAACAAAATGGCTATCTAAAAGTTTTGATTAGATATGTTTGGGCAAATGGTGGGCGAGGAAGAGGTGTTAGTTGCCTTCCAATCACTTTCGACTATTAAAAAGGGCACTAGCCATTTTAATTTCCAATCAAATGAGCCTTTTTGAAGTTTCTACGACGATGCGTTCTATAAAAACCTTATATTCCCCTAGGGCATAACTTAAAACGCTTGCCCTGACGGTTGTTGGGGAGTGTCCTCCTCAAAAACATATTTTCTATCTGGAAATCAACTACGCTGAAAAAAATGGCTATCTCAAAATTTTGATTGGATGTATTTGGAAGAATAATGGGCGTTGGGGGGGACTATTTGCCCTCCAATCACTTTCGACTATTAACAAGGACACTAGCCACTCCAATTTCCAATCGAGTGAGCCCTTTTCGAAGTTTCTACGACGAATCCTTCGATACGAAGAGCCCGGGTATGGAGAAAAAAAACAAAAAACAACACATTGTGCCCATATCGTTCTTTACTTAGGATATGATAAGGTGGGCGTGAGAGGAGGGTTAGTTACCGTCCAATCACTTTCAACTATTAAAAAGGGCACTAGCCCTTTGAATTTCCAATCAAATGAGCCTTTTTTGAAGTTTCTATGACTACACCTTCTATAAAAACCATATATGCACCCAGGCCATAACTTAAAACCCTTGCCCTGAGGATTGGGGGGGAGTGTCCTCCTCAAAAACATATTTTCTATTTGGAAAACAACTACGCTGAACAAAATGTCTATCTCAAAATTTAAATTGGATGTGTTTGGGGGAATGATGGGCGTGGGGGGGGGGCTAGTCGCCCTCCAATCATTTTCGACTATTAAAAACGGCACTAGCCCTTTGAATTTCCAATCGAATAAGCCTTTCTGGAAGTTTCTACGACATTGCCTTCTATAAAAACCTTATATGCCCCCAGGGCATAACTTAAAACCCTTGCCCCGAGGGTTGTAGGGGAGTGTCCTCCTTAAAAACATTTTCTATCTAGAAATCAACTACGCTGAACAAAATGGCTATCTCAAAATTTTGATTTGATGTGTTTGGGGGAATGATGGGTGCGGGGGTGGGGCTAGTTGCCCTTCAATCACTTTCGACTATTAAAACGGGCACTAGCCGTTTGAATTTCCAATCGAATGACCCTTTTTTGAAGTTTCTACGACAATGCCTTCTTTAAAAACCTAATATGCCCCCAGGTTGCCCTCCAATCACTTTCGACAATTAAAAAGGGCACTAGCCCTTTGAATTTTCAACTGAATGAGCCTTTTTTGAAGTTTCTACGAGAACGCCTTCTATAAAAAACTTATATACCCCCAGGGCATAACTTAAAACCCTTGCCCCGAGGGTTTTGGGGGAGTGTCCTCCTCAAAAAGATATTTTCTATTTTAAAATCAACTACGTTGAACCAAATGGCTATCTCAAAATTTTGTTGGGAGGGGTTTGGGGGACGGCTGGGGGGGGGGGGGGGGCTAGTTGCCCTCCAATCACTTTCGACTATTAAAAAGGTCACTAGCCTCCAATTTCCAATCGAATGAGCCCTTTTCGAAGTTTCTACGACAACTCCTTAGATACGAAGTGCCCGGGTAAGGAGAAAAAAAACACATTGTGCCCACATCGTTCTTTACTTAGGCAGTGCTAACGCGCTGCCTATGAAAATGTCAAGCCTTCCAATCACTTTCGACTATTAAAATGGGCAATAGGCCTTTTGATTTCCAATCGAATGAGCCCTTTTTGATCTTTTACGAAAACACTTCCTATGAACACCTTATATGCCCCCAGGGCATAAATTACAACCCTTACCCTAAGGGCTTTGAGGGTGGTTGTCATCCTCTAAGACCTTTTTTCCAGAACTTTCAACTATGTTAAACAAAATAGCTATCTCAAAATTTTGATTGGATGTGTCTGGGAAAATGGTGGGCATGAGAGGGCCGTTAGTCTTTCTCCAATCACTTTCAACTATTAAAAAAGGCACTAGCCCTTTCAATTTCCAATCAAATAAGCCCTTTTGAAGTTTCTACGACATCGCTTTCAATAAAAACCTTATATGCCCCCAGGGGATAACTTACAACCCTCGCCCTGAGGACTGGAGGGGATTGTCATCCTCAAAGACCTAATTTCCAGATCTTTTTACTACGTTGAACAAAATAGCTATCTAAAAATTTTGATTGGATTTGTTTGGGGGAATGGTGGGCGGTAGAGGGGGGTTAGCCACTCACTTTCAACTATTAAAAAGGGCAATTTCAATTTCCAATCAAATGAACCCCTTTTGAAATTTCTACAACAACTTTTTATACAAACCTTATATGCCCCGAGGGCATAACTTAAAACCCTTGCAATGAGGGCTCTGATGGGGTTATCATACTAAAAGACCTAATTTCCAGACCTTTCAAGTACGTTGAACAAAATTGATATCTCAAAATTTTCATTGGATGTGTTTGGGGAAATGGTGGGCGTTAAAGGGGGGCTAGTTGCCCTCAAATCGCTTTCGATTATCAAAAAGGGCACTAACCCTTTGAATTTCCAATCGAATGAGCCCTTTTTCAAGTTTCTACGACAAAGATTTCAATAAAAACCTTATTTGCCCCCAGGGTATAACTTATAACCCTTGCCCTGAAGACTGTAGGGAGAGTGTTCTGCTCAAAGGTATATTTTCCTGAACTTTAAACTGCATGAAACGAAATGGCTATCTAAAATTTTTGATTGGATATGTTTGGGGAAAGGGTGGGCGTGGAAGGGGTGTTAGTTGCCTTCCAATCACTTTCGATTATTAAAAAGGGCACGAGCCATTTTAATTTCCAATCGAATGAGCCCTTTTTGAAGTTTCTACGACGATGCGTTCTATAAAAACCTTATATGCCCTTAGGGCATAACTTACAACGCTTGCCCTGAGGGTTGTTGGGGAGTGTTTTCCTTAAAAACATAATTTCTATCTGGAAATCCACAACACTGAACAAAAGGGCTATCTACAAATTTTGATTGGATGTGTTCGGGGGAAAGGTGGGTGATAGAGGGGGGGCTAGTTGCCCTCAAATCACTTTCGACTATTAAAAAGGGCACTAGACAAATGAATCTGCATTGTCAGTTTAATATACATATACTTATATTTAGTAATCAAAATGATAATATTATTTGAATTATTAAAGTTTTAAAAGTAAAAACATTTATATTTTTTCAGTAAAGTGCAAATTATGTTCTGGCCTTGGGAAGGCATAGGGGTTTTGAGCCCAACTTATGTTAATTTCTGCTCGTTTTGAGTTTGACTCGGTTATTTATTGTAATTTCTGTTCGTTATGGGTTTCATTTATTTATCGATGCTGATTTGTGGTAGTTGCACGCTTGGTAGATTATTTCCAAAGAGGGTTTTTTTTCCGCGGGGTTTACTTTCGGAAGGAGGTAGAGGGTATTTTTTGGGGGGGAGGGCAGTTTTTGAGGGGTTAAACACCCCCCCCCCCATTCACTATATTCATTTATGTTATTTTACTGTGCTCATGGCCGTATATTTGGCTTTAAAATACATTTATTTGTCTATCTATCTAATATGCAAAATAATTGTACCAAATACATTTTTCATGCAGACCTGTTATGCTTCCCCCCCCCTCCCTAATGTGCAAATCTATAGCGCAAATTTATTTCTAAAGTAACGAAGAAACTAACGAAAAAACCGGTGGGTTTTTGAATTTCAAACAGCGTAAACTTGAGTGAGTGGCGCATAATACACACATACTAAAATTCCTTCCCCCTACGGAAATAAAAAAAAATAAAACTAAAAAAAAATTCTCAAATTTGGAAAGCCTTATTTTCCACGTTTTTTTTTTGGGGGGGGGGGTATTTTCCGCGGGGGGTATTTTCCGGGGGTATTTTTCACAGGGGGGTATTTTCCGAAGGGGGTATTTTCCGGGAGTATTTTCCGCGGGGGGGGGGTATTTTCCGTGGGGGTAGTTTTCCAGGGGGTATTTCCTGGGGGTATTTTCCACGGGGGGTGTATTTTCCGCGGGAGTATTTCCCGGGGGGTATTTTCCGCGGGGGGGGGGGGTATTTTCCGGTGGTGTATTTTCCGTGGGGGTATTTTCCGCGGGGGTATTTTCCGTGGGGGGTGGGTATTTTCAACGGGGGGTATTTTTCGGGGGGTATTTTTCGGGGGGTAATTCCCGGGGGGTATTTTACGGGGTATCCTCCTCAAAAAATATTTTCTATCTGGAAATCAACTACGCTGAACGAAATTGCTATCTCAAATGTTTGATTAGATTTTTTGGGGGAATGATGGGTGTGGGGGGGGGCTAGTTAACTTCCAATCACTTTCGACTATTAAAAAGGGTACTAGTAGAAAGGAGTCAGGAGGTCCCACGAGAACACCATATATGGGCATAGAGTCCCAAGGGAGATGGTTTTTGTCACTGAGAATGAAAAAACAGGATGTTTCTCACTTGAAAAAACATGGTTTTTCTCACATTTATGGATTTTTCTTGGACGGTTATGAGTGTTAATCAATTTATTTGTTGTTTTTTTTGGATTTCAACAGCAATTTATGTCTGTTTTATGGTTTTTGTCACTGAGAATGAAAAAAAAGGATTTTTCTCACTTTGATGGATGTTTCTTGTATGGTTATGAGTGTTGGTCAATTTATTTGATGTTTTTCTTGGTTGTCAACAACAATTTATGCATGTTCTTATGTATTTTGTCACTGAGAATGAAAAAACAGGATTTTTCTCACTTTTATATATTTTCAAGGAGAATTGTCTCCGGGCGAAGTTTATTAATGTCTTTGGGGTTCGTCCAGGAGAATGGTTTCCGGGCGAAGTTTATTAATGTCTTTGGTAATCGTCCAGGAGAATTGTTTCCGGGCGAAGTTTATTAATGTCTTTGGTGTTCGTCCAGGAGAATTGTTTCCGGGCAAAGTTTATTAATGTCTAACTGATGATAGAAAAGTTTATTGATTTGTTGGTGTTCCTACAGGAGAATTGTCACTGGGTGATGTTTTCATCCTGGAGATGAAGAGACTAATGTAGGATAGAGTTTCCTTAGGAATTTCAAATGTGACAGCGCAGGGATGTCAAAACAAAAGGAACACGCAGAAATTACGTTTAGAGATTATTTGGGCGAAACCGTTTTGAGACATTTTAAAAGATGATTTAAGCGAAACTGTTTGAGGCATTTTAGAAGATGATTTTAGAAGATGATTTAGAAGAAGATTTGAGGGTGAAACTCTGTGGTCGTTATAATACACAAGTTCTATTTGAACAGTGTTGTGAGGTCCTCTACCCCAGCCCCAAAGGGATCCGATCCCCCTACCACAACCCCGAAGGAAGCCCCAAGCCCCGAAAGGGCCCCCCGGCTCCCAAAGGACCACCCGGCCCCCAAGGGCCCCCAGACCCCCAAAGGCCCCCTAGGCCCCCAAAGAGCCCCCTCCCCATTTTTTAATACTTTTTTTGTGCAATTGAGATACAGAAGGGCCCCCACATTTCAAAAGGCTTTATTATATCTTTTAAGAACAAGTCCCTTTCTTAATGTCATTCCTAAACCAATTTTACAAGTTGAAGAACCTATCTTTTTCCCCAAAACTTTACTTTACGACTTTTTGCACAACCCAACATCAAGCAATACTTTTCAAAGGCATTTCAGAACAAGTTCTTTTCTTAATGTCCTTCCTAAACAAATTTTACAAGTTGAAGTACTTATCTTTTTCACCACAACTTTACTTTACGACTTTTTGCATACCCCAACATCAAGCAATACTTTTCAAAGGCTTTATTATATCTTTTCAGAACAAGTTATTTATGTAATGACCTTCCTAAACCAATTTTACAAGTTGAAATACTCATCACTTCCCCCCACAACTTTACTATGCTGTGTTTAAAATACACCAACATCAAGCAATAATTTTCAAAAGGCTTTATTATATCTTTTCAGAACAAGTTATTTACGTAATTTTCTTCCTAAACCCATTTTACAAGTTGAAGTACTTATCTTTTTCCCCACAACTTTACTTTACGACATTTTTGCACACCCAAAAATCAAGCAATACTTTTCAAAAGGCTTTGTTATATCTTTTCAGAAAAAATTCTTTTCTTAATGTCCTTCCCAAACCAATTTTACAAGTTGAAGTAGTTATCTTTTTCACCACAACTTTACTTTACGACTTTTTTGCACACCCCAAGATCAAGCAATACTTTTCAAAAGGCTTTATTATATCTTTTCAGAACAAGTTCCTTTCTTAATATCCTTCTTAAACCAATTTTACAAATTCTAAATTTTTCCTTAGTAGATAGAAAAAGCTATATCATAGTTGTGGATATTTTCTCGAAAGATAAGCAGTTGTATTTCAATTTTAAATTTTCTCAATGAAGTGAAGAAAAGTTCAAGTTCTCTTCTGAATTTTCTCAATGAAAAAGAAATTAGTTATTAATCAATTCTATTTTTCCAAATAATATAAAAATTTTCCACTTCAGTTCATATCTATCTCAAAGAGATGAAAAATTTTAAACACTCTTCCAAATTTTTCATGGAAGTTAGAAAAGTTCAATTTTTCTTTTAAGTTTTACCAAAGAATAAACTTCAATTCTAATTTCTCCGGAGAAAATAAAAATTTTCCACTTCAGTTTTAAGTTCACAAAAGACATAAATAAATCTAAAGTTCTATTCTAATTTTTTCGAGGAAAATAGAAAAAAGCTAGATCATAGTTGTGAATATTTCCCCGGAAGATAAAAAGTTTTATTTAAATTTTTAATTTTCTCAACGAAGTAAAGAAAAATTCAAGTTCTATTCTGAATTATCTCTATGAAAAAGAAATTGGTTATTGATCATATCTGTTTTTCCAAATAATATAAAAATTTTCCATTTTAGTTCAGATATGTCTCGAAGAGATGAAAAATGTAAAATACTGTTCCAAATTTTTCACAGAAGATAAAAAAGTTCAAGTTCTCTTCTGAATTTTACCAAAGAACACAATTCAATTCTAATTTATCCAGAGAAAACAAAAATCTTCCACTGCAGTTCTATATTTCACAAGGACATAAAGAAATTTAAAGCTCAATTCTAAATTTTTCGGTGGAAGATAAAAAAAGTAATACCATACTTGTGAATGTTTGCCCGGAAGATAAAAAGTTCTAGTTCAATTTAAAATTTTCTCAACGAAGTGAAGAAAAGTTCAAGTTCTGTTCTGAATTTTGCCAAAGAACACACTTCAATTCTAATTTCTCCGGAGAAAATAAAAATCTTCCACTTCAGTTTTAAGTTCCCCAAAATACAAAGAAATTTAAAGTTCTATTCTAAACTTTTTCCGTAGTAAATAGAAAAAGCTATACCATAGTTGTGAATATTTTCCAGGAAGATAAAAAGTTCTAGTTCAATTTTTAATTTACTCAACGAAGTGAAGAAAAAATCAAGTTCTATTCTGAATTTTCTCAATGAAAAAGAAATTAGCTATTGATCATTTCTATTTTTCCAAATAATATAAAAATTTTCCACTTTAGTTCAGATCTGTCTCGAAGAGATGAAAAATTTAAAATACTGTTCAAATTTTTCACAGAAGATAAAAAAGTTCAAGTTCTCTTCTGAATTTTACCAAAGAACACAATTCAATTCTAATTTTTACAGAGAAAATATAAATCTTCCACTTCAGTTCTTTATTTCACAAAGACATAAAGAAATTTAAAGTTCAATTCAAAATTTTTCGGTTGAAGATAGAAAAAGCTATACCATAGTTGTGAATATTTTCCCGGAAGATAAAAAGTTCTAGTACAATTTTTAATTTTCTCAACGAAGTGAAGAAAAGTTCAAGTTATATTCTGAATTTTCTCAATGAAAACGAAATTAGTTATTAATCATTTCTATTTTTCCAAATAATATAAAAATTTTGCACTTCAGTTCATATCTGTCTCGAAGAGATGAAAAATTTAAAATACTGTTAGAAATTTTTCACAGAAGATAAAAAAGTTCAAGTTCTCTTCTGAATTTTACCAAAGAACACAATTCAATTCTAATTTCTCCAGAGAAAATAAAAATCTTCCACTTCAGTTCTTTATTTCACAAAGACATAAAGAAATTTAAAGTTCCATTCTAATTTTTTTGTGGAAGATAGAAAAAGTAATACCATACTTGTGAATATTTTCCCGGAAGATAAAAAGTTCTAGTTCAATTCAAAAATTTCTCAACGGAGTGAAGAAAAGTTCAAGTTCTCTTCTGAATTTTACCAAAGAATACACTTCAATTCTAATTTCTCCAGAGAAAATAAAACTCTTCCACTTCAGTTTTAAGTTCCCCAAAGACATAAAGAAATTTAAAGTTCTACTCTAAATTTTTCCATAGAAAATAGAAAAAGCTATACCATAGTTGTGAACATATTCCTGGAAGATAAAACGTTCTAGTTCAATTTTTAATTTTATCAACAAATTGAAGAACAGTTCAAGTTCTATTCTGAATTTTCTCAATGAAAAATAAATTAGTTATTGATCATTTCTATTTTTCCAAATAATATAAAAATTTTCTTCTTTAGCTCAGATATGTCTCGAAGAGATGAAAAATTTATAATACTGTTCCAAATTTTTCAGAGAAGATAAAAAAGTTCAAGTTCTCTTCTGAATTTTACCAAAGAACACAATTCAATTCTAATTTCTCCGGAGAAAATAAAAATCTTCCACTTCAGTTCTTTATTTCACAAAGACATAAAGAAATTTAAAGTTCAATTCTAATTTTTTTGTGGAAGATAGAAAAAGTAATACCATACTTGTGAATATTTTCCCGGAAGATAAAAAGTTCTAGTTCAATTTAAAATTTTCTCAACAAAGTGAAGAAAAGTTCAAGTTCTCTTCTGAATTTTACCAAAGAATACACTTCAATTCTAATTTCTCCAGAGAAAATAAAACTCTTCCACTTCAGTTTTAAGTTCCCCAAAGACATAAAGAAATTTAAAGTTCTACTCTAAATTTTTCCATAGAAAATAGAAAAAGCTATACCATAGTTGTGAATATTTTCCCGGAAGATAACAAGTTCTAGTTCAATTTTTAATTTTTTCAACGAAGTGAAGAAAAGTTCAAGTTTTTTTCTGAATTTTACTCAATGAAAAAAGAAATTAGTAATTGTTCATTTCTATTTTTCCAAATAATATAAAAATTTTCCACTTTAGTTCAGATCTGTCTCGAAGAGATGAAAAATTTAAAATACTGTTCCAAATTTTTCACAGAAAATAAAAATCTTCCACTTCAGTTCTTTATTTCACAAAGACATAAAGAAATTTAAAGTTCAATTCTAAATTTTTCGGTGGAAGATTGAAAAAGTATACCATACTTGTGAATATTTTCACGGAAGATAAAAGTTCTAGTTCAATTTTAAATTTTCTCAACGAAGTGAAGAAAATTTCAAGTTCTCTTCTGAATTTTTTCTATGAAAAAGAAATAAGTTATTGATCATTTCTATTTTTCCAAATAATATAAAAATTTTCTGCTTCAGTTCAGATCTGTCTCAAAGGGATGAAAAATTTTTTAAAACTGTTCCAAATTTTTCATAGAAGATAGAAAAGTTCAAGTTCTCTTCTGAATTTTACCAAAGAACAAACTTCAATTCCAATTTCTCCAGAAAAAATATAAATCTTAAACTTTAGTTTTAAGTTCCCTAAAGACATAAAGAAATTTAAATTTCTATTCTAAATTTTTCCGTAGTAGATAGAAAAGGCTATACCATAGTTATGAATATTTTCCCCGGAGATAAAAAGTTCTAGTCTAATTTTTAATTTTCTCAACGAAGTGAAGAAAAGTTCAAGTTCCATTCTGAATTTTCTCAATGAAAAAGAAATATGTTATTGATCAATTCTATTTTTCCAAGATAATATAAAAATATTCCACTACAGTTCAGATCTGTCTCAAAGAGATGAACAATTTAAAATAATGTTCCAAATTTTTCACAGAATATAAAAAAGTTCAAGTTCTCTTCTGAATTTTACCAAAGAACACAATTTAAGAACTGAATTTAAGAAAATTAGAATTAAAGTGAAACTTTTTATCTTCACTGGAAAATAATCACAATCATAGTATAACTTTTCCTATCTTCTACAGAAAAATTTAGAACTGAAGAACATTCAGAAGAGAACTTGAACATTTTGCACTTCTTCGAGAAAACTCAGAATTACAGTGGAGCTCCTTATCTTCATATCGAATATTCACAATCAATGTATAACTTTTTCTATCTTCCATAAAAAATTTGGAACAGAACTTTAATTTTTCATCTCTTTGAGAAAAATCGGAAATGAATTTAAGAAAAAATAGAAATAAAGTGAAACTTGATCTTAATGAAAATTAATCATAATCATAGTATTAATCTTTCCATCTTCCATATAAAAATTTAGAATAGAACTTTAAATTTCTTTAAGTCTTTGTGAAATAAAGAACTGAAGTAGAAAATGTTTATTTTCACTAGAAAAATGGAGTTGATCAATAACTTATTTCTTTTACATAGAGAAAATTCAGAAGAGAAGTTGAACTTTTCTTCACTTCGTTGAGAAAATTTAAAATTGAAGTAGAACTTTTTATCTCCCGGGAAAATATTCACAACTATGATATTACTTTCTCTATCTTTCACCGAAAAATCTAGAATAGAACTTTAAATTTCTTTATGACATTGTGAAATAAAGAACTGAAGTGGAAGATTTTTATTTTCTCTGGAGAAATTAGAATTGAATTGTGTTCTTTGGTAAAATTCAGAAGAGAACTTGAACTTTTTTATATTCTGTGAAAAAAATTGGAAGAGTATTTTAAATTTTTCATCTCTTTGAGACAGATCTGAACTGAAGTAGAAAATTTTTTTTATTATTTGGAAAAATAGAATTGATCAATAACTAATTTCTTTTTCATTGAGAAAATTCAGAACGGAACTTGAACTTTTCTTCAGTTCATTGAGAAAATTAAAAATTGAACTAGAACTTTTTATCTTCAGGGAAAATATCAGAACTATGGTATAGCTTTTTCTATCTACTACGGAAAAATTTAGAGTAGAACTTTAAATTTCTTTATGTCTTTGGGGAACTTAAAACTGAAGTTTAAGATTTTTATTGTCTCTGGAGAAATTAGAATTGAAGTTTGTTCTTTGGTAAAAATCAGAAGAGAACTTGAACTTTTCTATCTTCTTCGAAAAATTTGGAACAGTTTAAAAAAAAAATTTTTTATATTATTTGGACAAATAGAAATGATCAGTAACTTATTTCTTTTTCATAGAGAAAATTCAGAAGATAACTTGAAGTTTTCTTCACTTCGTTAAGAAAATTTAAAATTGAACTAGAACTTTTTATCTTCCGTGAAAATATTCACAAGTATGGTATTACTTTTTCTATCTTCCACCGAAAAATTTAGAATTGAAATTTAAATTTCTTTATGTCTTTGTGAAATAGAGAACTGAAGTGGAAGATTTATGTTTTCTCTGGAGAAATTAGAATTGAATTGTATTCTTTGGTAAAATTCAGAAGATAACTTGAACTTTTTTATCTTCTGTGAAAAATTTAGAACAGTATTTTAAATTTTTCATCTCTTCGAGACAGATCTGAACTAAAGTGGAAAATTTTTATATTATTTGGAAAAAATAGAATGGATCAATAAATAATTTATTTTTCATTGAGAAAATTCAGAATAGAAATTGAACTTTTCTTCACTTTATTGATATAACTAAAAATTTAACTAGAACTTTTTGTCATCCAGTAAAATATTTACAACTATGGTATAGCTTTTTCTAATTACTACGGAAAAATTTAGAATAGAACTTTAAATTTCTTTATGTCTTTGGGGAACTTAAAACTGAAGTGGAAGATTTTTATTTTCCCTGGAGAAATTAGAATTGAAGTGTGTTCTTTGGTAAAATTCAGAATAGAACTTGAACTTTTCTTCACTTCGTTGAGAAAATTTTAAACTGAACTAGAACTTTTTATCTTCCGGGAAAATATTCACAAGTATGGTATTACTTTTTCTATCTTCCACCGAAAAATTTAGAATTGAACTTTAAATTTCTTTATGTCTTTGTGAAATAAAGAACTGAAGTGGAAGATTTTTATTTTCTCTGTAGAAATTAGAATTGAATTGTGTCCTTTGGTAAAATTCAGAAGAGAACTTGAACTTTTTTATCTTCTGTGAAAAATTTGGAATAGTATTTTAAATTTTTCATCTCTTCGAGACAGATCTGAACTAAAGTGGAAAATTTTTATATTATTTAGAAAAATAGAAATGATCAATAACTAATTTCTTTTTCATTGAGAAAATTCGGAATAGAACTTGAACTTTTCTTCACTTCGATGAGAAAATTAAAAATTGAACTAGAACTTTTTATCTTCTGGGAAAATATTCACAACTATGGTATAGATTTTTCTATCTTCCACCGAAAAATTTAGAATTGAACTTTAAATTTCTTTGTCTTTGTGAAATAAAGAAATGAAGTGGAAGATTTTTATTTTCTCTGTAGAAATTAGAATTGAATTGTGTTCTTTGGAAAATATTCACAACTATGGTATAGCTTTTTCTATTTACTACGGAAAAAATTTAGAATAGAACTTTAAATTTCTTTATGTCTTTGGGGAACTTAAAACTGAAGTGGAAGATTTTTGTTTTCTCTGGAGAAATTAGAATTGAAGCGTGTTCTTTGGTAAAATTCAGAAGAGAACTTGAACATTTCGTGACTTCGTTGAGGAAATTTTAAATTGAACTAGAACTTTTTATCTTCAGGGAAAATATTCACAAGTATGGTATTGCTTTTTCTATCTTCCACCGAAAAATTTAGAATTGTACTTTAAATTTCTTTATGTCTTTGTGAAATAGAGAACTGAAGTGGAATATTTTTGTTTTCTCTGGAGAAATTAGAATTGAATTGTGTTCTTTGATAAAATTCAGAAGAGAACTTGAATTTTTTATCTTCTGTGAAAAATTTGGAACAGTATTTTAAATTTTTTATCTCTTCGAGACAGATCTGAACTAAAGTGGAAAATTTTTATATTATTTGGAAAAATAGAAAAGATCAATAACTAATTTCTTTTTCATTGAAAAAATTCAGAATAGAACTTGAACTTTTCTTCACTTCGTTGAGAAACTTAAAAATTGAACTAGAACTTTTTATCTTCCGGGAAAATATTTACAACTATGGTATGGCTTTTTTCTATCTACTACGGAAAAATTTAGAATAGAACTGTAGATTTCTTTTTCTTTGAGGAACTTAAAACTGAAGTTGAAAATTTTTATTTTTTCAGGAGAAATTAGAATTTAAGTGTGTTCTTTGGTATAATTTAGAAGTGAAATTGAATTTTTCTAATTTCCAAGAAAAAATTTGGAATAGTATTAAAAATTTTTCATATCTTTGAGATAGATCTGAACTGAAGTGTAAAATTTTTATATTATTTGGAAAAATAGAAATGATCAATTACTAATTTCTTTTTCATGGAGAAAATTCAGAATAGATCATGATTTTCCTTGACTTCGTTGAGAAAATTGAAAATTGAACTAGAACTTTTTGTCTTCCGGGAAAATATTCACAACTATGGTATAGCTTTTTCTATCTACTACGGATAAATTTAGAATAGAACTTTAAAGTTCTTTATGTCTTTGGTGAACTTAAAACTGAAGTGGAAGATTTTATTTTCTCTGGAGAAATTAGAATTGAATTGTTTTCTTTGGTATAATTCAGAAGAGAACTTGAACTTTTCTGTCTTCTATGAAAAATTTGGAACAGTATTTTAAATTTTTTCATCCCTTTGAGAAAAACCTGAACCGAAGTGGAAAATTTTTATTTTATTTGGAAAAATAGAATTGATTAATAACTAATTTCTTTTTCATTGAGAAAATTTAGAAGAGAACTTGAACTTTTCTTCAGTTCATTGAGAAAATTTAAAATTGAAATAGAACTGCTTATCTTCCGAGAAAATATTCACAACTATGATATATCTTTTTCTATCTACTAAGGAAAATTTTGGAATTTGTAAAATTGGTTTAAGAAGGATATTAAGAAAAGAACTTATTTTGAAAAGATATAATAAAGCCTTTTTAAAAGTATTGCTTGATCTTGGGTTGTACAAAAAAGTCGTAAAGTAAAGTTGTTGTGAAAAAGATAACCACTTCAACTTTTAAAATTGGTTTAGGAAGGTCATTAAGAAAAAACTTGTTCTGAAAAGATATAATAAAGCCTTTTAGAAAGTATTGCTTGATGTTTGGGTGTGCAAAAAATTCGTAAAGTAAAGTTGTGGGGAAAAAGATAAGTACTTCAACTTGTAAAATGGGTTTAGGAAGAAAATTACGTAAATAACTTGTTCTGAAGATATATAATAAAGCCTTTTGAAAAGTATTGCTTGATGTTGGGGTATTCGAAAAGCCTTATAGTAAAGTTGTGGGGGAAAAGATGAGTACTTCAACTTGTAAAATTGGTTTAGGAAGGAAATTACATAAAGAACTTGTTCTGAAAATATATAAAAAAGCCTTTCGAAAAGTATTGCTTGATGTTGGGGAAAACAAAAAGTCGTAAAGTAAAGTTGTGGTAAAAAAGATAAGTACTTCAACTTGTAAAATTGGTTTAGGAAGGACATTAAGAAAAGAACTTGTTCTGAAATTTCTTTGAAAAGTATTGCTTGATGTTGGGGTGTTCAAAAAGTCGTAAAGTAAAGTTATGGGGAAAAGGATGGGTACTTCATCTTGTAAAATGGGTTTAGGAATGACATTAAGAAAGGAACTTGTTCTGAAAAGATATAATAAAGCCTTTGGAAATGTGGGGGCCCTTCTGTGTCTCAAGTGCACAAAAAAAGTATTTAAAAAATGGGGAGGGGGCTCTGTGGGGGCCCGGGGGGCCTTGGGGGGCCGGGGGGGCCCTTGGAGGGGCCGAAGGGTCCTTTGGGATCCCGTGGGACCTTTGGGGGCCGGGGGCTTCCTTTGAGGTTGTGGTAGGGGGATTGGAACCCTTTGGGGCGGGGGTAGAGGACCTCACAACACTGTTCAAATAGAACTTGTGTATTATAACGACCACAGAGTTCCACCCTCAAATCCTCTTCTAAATCATCTTCTAAAATCATCTTCTAAAATACCTCAAACGGTTTCGCTTAATTCTTCTTCTAAAATGTTTCAAAACGGTTTCGCCCAAATAATCTCTAAACGTAATTTCTGCGTGTTCCTTTTGTTTTGACAACCCTGCGCTGTCACATTTGAAATTCCTAGAAAACCCTTTCCCGCGTTAATCTCTTCATCTCTAAGATCAAAACATTCACCCGGAGATAATTCTCCTGGATGAACACCAACAAATCAATCAACCTTGACATCATCCGTCAGACATTAATAAACTTCGCCCGGAAACAATTCTCCTGGACGAACACCAAAGACATTAATAAACTTCGCCCGGAAAAAATTCTCCTGGACGATTACCAAAGACACTAATAAACTTCGCCCGGAAACAATTCTCCTGAACGAACACCAATTCTCCTTGAAAATACATCAAAGTGAGAAAAATCCTGTTTTTCATTCTCAGTGACAAAAACCATAAAAACATGCATAAATTGCTGTTGACATCCATGAAAAACATCAAATAAATTGACCAACACTAATAACCATCCAAGAAACATCCATAAAAGTGAGAAAAATCCTGTTTTTTCATTCTCAGTGACAAAAACCATAAAACAGACATAAATTGCTGTTGACATCCATGAAAAACAACAAATAAATTGACTAACACTCATAACCGTCCAAGAAAAATCCATAAAAGTGAGAAAATTCCTGTTTTTTCAAGTGAGAAAAATCCTGTTTTTTCATTCTCAGTGACAAAAACCATCTCCCTAGGGGCTCTATGCCCATATATGGTGTTCTCGTGGGACCTCCTGACCCCTTTCTACTGGTCCTACTCTTTGAATTTCCAATCGAATGAGCCTGTTTTGAAGTTTTTGCGACAACGCCTTCTATAAAAACCTTATATGCCCCCAGGGCATAACTTAAAACCCTTACCCTAAGGGTTTTGGGGGAGTGTCCACCTCAAAAACATTTTTTCTATCCGGAAATAAACTACGCTGAAAAAAATGGCTATCTCAAAATTTTGATTGGATTATTTGGGGGAATGATGGGCGTGGGGGGGGGGGGGGGGCTAGATGCCCTCCAATCACTTTCGACTATCAAAAAGGGTATTATGTCTTTGAATTTCCAATCGAATGAGCCTGTTTTGAAGTATAAATGACAACGCGTTCTATAAAAATCTTTTGTGGCCCCAGGGAATAACTTAAAACCCTTGCCCTGAGGGTTGTGGGGGAGTGTCCTCCTCAAAAACATATTTTCTATCTGAAAATAGACTACGCTGAACAAAATGGCTATCTCAAGATTTTGATTGGATGTGTTTGGGGGAACGATGGGCTTGGGGGGGGGGGCTATTTGCCCACCAATCACTTTTGAATATTAAAAGGGCACTAGCTACTCCGATTTCCAATTGAATGAGCCCTTTTCAAAGTTTCTACGACAACTCTTTCGATACGAAATGCCCGGGTATAAAGAACCAAAAAACAACACATTGTGCCCACATCGTTCTTTACTTAGGCAGCGATAGCGCGCTGCCTATGATTGTAATAGCAGTGGTAGCATACAAATATTCCCATTCCGATTATGTTTCTCATCGTGATCGTGAAAATACGAGGCTGTGGGGGAGGGGGGTATCCACCCTTCGATCACTGTCAATATTAAAAAGGACACTAGAACTTCTGATTACCAATATAATGAGCCCCCTTCCGATATATATACCATCAGTCTTTCTATATAGACCTTATCTGCCCCCAGGGCATAGCTTACAATCCTTGGCCTGAGGGCTACTGGGGGGTGGGGTGTCATCCTCAAAGACATAATTTATGGACCTTTCAATTACGTTGAAGAAAATGCCTATCCCAAAATTTTGATTGGATGTGTCTGGGGAAAACGTGGGCGTGGGAGGGGGGTTAGTTGCCCTCCGAACACTTTTGGCTATTAAAAATGGCAATAGCCCTTCAAATATGCAAACGAATGAGCTAATTTACGAATGAGCTTTTTTAATACGTTGAACAAAATGGCTATCTCAAAGTTTGATTGGAAGTGTTTGGGGAAATGATGTGCGTGAGGGGGGGGGATGGCATTTGCCCTCTGATCACTTTCGACTTATTTGGGACATTATTTCAGTGTTGATAGTATAGTTGAACAAGGCAATGCTGTTACTTCAAGGGTGATTTACCTTGGTTAAGCCCGAATACTATGCAAATTTTAGATAATTTTACTCGTGAGATAAATGAGAATCCTTCCCCCTCAGATTTATTGAATATTGTCCCGGTTCAATCAATTTTAATTGAACATGAAAATGAAATGGCTTGGATGGATTTGCATAGCCCTAACACACTAAAGGCTATGCCAAGTGAACTGGGGGATTTTAGTACACACACCAGCCCTATTGTTGAATAAAGCGGGGTAGGGGGTTTAGGTAGTGACATACGAGGGGGGGAGGGTTTAGGTGGTGATGATATTCATGGGAAAGGGGGGTAATGATACACAATTTTTGTTGCTACCGGAATTTCAGCAAACAGATTCGATTCTGAACACAATAGACGTTTTCACTGCAACCTTTGGCTATCCGTTTATACACTTATGGGGGGAAATTTTATAACTGATCCCATTTATATTATTCATGAATATGTAGGGAAAATTCTTGCACTTTTAGAGAACCGGATTCAGCTGTGGGGGGAGGGATTGGGACAGTATCAAAACCTCAATTGTTTTAAAAATATTTTATATAAATGAGAGTCATGGTGAGGTGTATGACCATTATGTGCACACCGAAATGTTGGTGGTGTATCCTCATTTGGAAAATTACGTGTGTCTTTTTGCAATGGGTCGACAATACTGTCACTCATCTCGAAAATTATAATGAGAATGGGAGTGGTTTCGTAGTTTTATTTGTTGAAAATATAAGTGTAAATATATGTAAATTAAAAAAAAAAATTTTTAAGAGGAGGGGCAGGAGGGTCCAGGGCAATAGTCTTGAAATATATTCCCGATTTAGAACGGTGCCAGGGCGTTCCACGAATCTGTTTTCAGAGAGGCCAAATATTTGTCATTTACGCATTTCTCATATTGGCTTCCCAACCTCTACAGATGAAGCTACAAAGAAACATTTGGACCACTGGGCTGTGCATGGCAAGGAGGAATCTGATTTTCCCCCAGTATATTTCATTTGTTTAGCAGAAAAATTTCCTGTAACACTCAGGGTGATAGATATTTTTGAACGGGCCAACGCACATTTAAATATCGGCGTTACTGTGCTGCAATACGAAACAAAATTTATAGAGGGTATGCGTTCTCATAAAAAGGGGTTAACATTTCCAGTAAGGGGCCCATCGATTGAATCGGTGAAACATTGGGTTTGGCTGTTGTACCCAGCACCTAGTGAACCCAATTTACTTTGCCATTTCAATCCCATTACGGATACTAGTAGAGTTCAGGGAGGGGATAAGTATCTAGGGGTAATATACTACTGCCCAATGCATTTGTCCCAAGTTCGTAGTGATTTAAATTTACAAAATCACAT
The DNA here is from genome assembly GCF_049724085.1 of Artemia sp. Qi Xiang Cuo. Lineage (NCBI taxonomy): Eukaryota > Metazoa > Arthropoda > Branchiopoda > Anostraca > Artemiidae > Artemia > Artemia sp. Qi Xiang Cuo. Next base: position 9,646,373 of record NC_142797.1, on the reverse strand, counting down.
TAAACATTGTAAAAGACACGGATATCAATCGGTTGAAACAGTTTCGGTTGACTGAGCAATTTTACGATTTAAAAATTTCCAGAATACCTTAATGCAAAGCGATAAAATAAGTTTAGATTAATAAGCCAAGCTGGTGGATGTGAATGACCCACAATTTCTGAATCGCATCAAAGCACATCAAGCCATCGCAAGTTCCCTATGCCCACGAACAAAGAGACAGTTCTAACACTATGCAATTGTTAGAAATAGTCGAAACATTGGATGAGAATGATTTCATGATCAAAGCATTAACCAAATTAATCGTCACTGCAAATGGGGATATTTCCCGTTTAACGAAATACACACTAACCGATGATATTATCAGCAGAGGATCGCCTGGCCATTAAAAGTAAGAAAATATGCTGGGTGTGTAAGGGTGAATTTGAAGAGGGGACTAAGGGGAAAGGGACTAGGGGAAAAAAGATTAGGGGAGTGAAGGGGAAAGTCAGCGACCACGATTACCTGTGGCAAGAAATATCTTCAGGGGGTAGTAATTTTCGTGGTGTGGCACACCAATCGTGCAATTTGAATGTAAGCCAGCAGTATTTTATACCGGTTTTCATTCACAATTCAAATTACGATTAGAAATTTATTTTATAGGCTTGGGCAAGCGGACACAGAAAGGGAAGGGGAGTAGATAGTCCATGAGGAAATAGCTCATTTATCTACAATATTATACCCAGATCTGCTGAGAAGCTATTGCTTTTATAGTTGAAATGGCAGGCAGTTGATAATGGGGATACGTGCTGGAATAAAATCCGTTTTGTAGATTCTTATAGTTTTTTCCCCAAGGCTCTAATTCAAGTGCAGAAAAGTGACTATTTTGATAGTTTCCCTCTGCTTAAACAGCGCTTTCCAGACAGTCAAATGTATGACTTACTGACTTGTAAAGGCATATATGTATATGACTATTACTGCTCTGGCGCAAGGTTAAGTGAGGAGAAACTTCCTCCCATTGATGCATTTTATAATTTACTTACCGATAGTGAATGCACTGACGAGGACAACGAATTTACCAAAAGGGTATGGGCTAAGGGTGGTTGTAAAAAAGATTGTGATGATTGTAGAATGTACTTGACAAGCATTTTAGTGACCCGATTGGGTATTATCTGCAAAAACACAGACCAAATTTTTTCAGACTCCGGACCAGACATTGGTTATTATTTTTCAACACCACACCTCGTCAATAACTTAATTCTAAAAATTAGTAGGGAGGAAATAGGTTTAATCACCGATGTGGATCAACACCTATTTGTATAAAGATCTATGAGGGGGGGGTATATTTTTCATGGGAATCGCGTCCTAACAACGGATCCAACTGGGCAGAACTCTGCTGATGGTGTAAAGTCCATGCTGTTTTTCTTGACATGAACTCATTGTACCCCTCGGCGATGTCTAAATACAGTCTACCGAGTGGCATTTACAAATTGCTTGAAAACCCTCGTGACCTCCCTGACATTCCCACTGGCGTGGATAATGGTCCTGAAGTATGGTTCCTTGAAATTGATGTACAAATACCGTTGGAACTTCACGACACTGTAAAAGATTTTGTTTTTCTGTGCGTCAATATACCTTTGACCAAGGAGTCATTGAGCCCATACAATCGGTCTTTGGTCGATTATATGGGCATGCATTGGATCCCCTCCAAGCAGAAACTAATTGTAGATTTAGACCCTAAACAGAATACTGTTGTTCACCACGTCCTATTGCGGGGGATAGTGAGCAATGGTTTCAGGATCACAAAAATACACAGGACCCGGCAATTCGATCAGAAACTCTACTTGAAAACGTTTACTGACACCTTTGTCAGTAAACGCTTACAGGCAAAAAGTGAAGTCAGAAAATAAATGTATAAGCTTATTTTAAATTCAGCTTTTGGAAAAATGTGTGAAAGCGTACGAAACAGATCACGTTGTGACGTCGTAACATGCCCAAAAGAATGTGGATGAATTATCGCCGATCCTAATTTTACACCATTCACGAGCATAGACCCAAATAAGGTTCTGCTACACAGAAAAAAAATAGAAATGTTGTTCTGAATAAAAATATTGTGAGGGGGGAGTTCAATACTTGAAAGGTCCAAGAAACTCATGCTGTCGTTCTTTTACAATGTGTGCAAGGTACAATGGCCAAGGGAGGGAGAGGTTCAAGTTTACTATGGGGACACAGATTCTCTGTTTTTAAAAGTTAAAATTGGGGATTTATAATATGATTTGGAAAATGGGGTGCACATTAGCCCGCGGATGAATTTCACAAATTGGAATGAGAGCATCTACCCCGAGTTGGTGAGACGTCAGGACCCCAATCAAATATTAATGTTAAATTTGGAGACGGGGAGTGATTTAATATCCAAGGGGGTGTTCCCCGTTCCCAAAGTTTACTGTGTGGAAACAAACGGTAAGGATGTAAAACAGGCGTGCAGAGGGGTGCCTAAACACTTTGTAAAAATAATTTCGACATGAGTGTCTACAAAAACTGTGTTGACAGTTGTCTAGTGATAAGAGCAAAAGTGCCGATAATTCGCTCTCTACAATGCAGGAACTATACTGTTATAGTGGAGAAAATGCCATATCTTGCATATCCGACAAGGTCTGTGTGCTCGAGAATGGTGTAATAGTACTCTCCCACGGTCACTATCGAATTTCAGATCGTATTGAATGTGTGGACTATCGAAACCAACTCGGTCTGTATAAATTAACTTAGCAAAAAAAAAACAAAAAAAAATTATAAAAAATAGTACTTGGTGGGTGGGGGCAACACGAATTTCTCAATCATCATCGTCATCATTTTGCTACTGCAGCTGCTATTGTATACAGTTTGTTTTTATGTTTTCCACCTCCGCACGGCCCCGGGATGGTGGGTGGTCCCGCCCGCGGCCAGCCTTCGGCCCCCCGGAGGGGGGGTAGGGATCCCTTGGGGGAATTCTCATCTTTTAAATGTTGTAAATAGTGTTATCTCATATTTTCTACAAATATATTCAACTGTGCTGCTGCTGCTATTGTTGTTCGTGCTGTATTCTAAGTCATTTTTTTGTCAATAAATGAAAAATACTGTTCTTGTTGTTGTTGTTGCTATTGTTATTGTTGTACAAAAAGGGTTGTTAATAAATAAGAAATATTGATATTGTTCTTGTTGTATTTTAAGTAGTTTTTTTTTTGTCAATAAATGAAAAATATTGTTATTGTTGCTATTGTTGCTATTGTTGTTGTTGTAAAAAAAGTATTGATGTTAATAAAAGAAAAAAATATGTTTTTGTTGTTCTTGGTAAATAACGTACTAGGTAGATCGAAGGGAAAACTATTATTATTATTTATTCATTAGACAAGTATGGTCTAACTGTTGTCAACAGCAGCAGCAGTATGTATAAATTTAAAACACAATTCAGGTCGTTTCTCTGTGGTCCGTCAGTGTCGGGGAAAACGAAACTTTTAGCTAAAATAATTAAATATTGCAATAAAATGTTTTTGGAAAAACCAAAGAAAATTTACTATTGCTGTAGTATTTGGCAGGAGTCCCACGATCAAATAAAAGCTATTGCCACAGCCACGTCCATGCCAAAACAATTCATACGGGGACTTGACGTTTTCAATAGTATTGAGTCAAACTCATGGCTAATTATTGATGATTTAGCTGAATCGATTGAACAGTTCTCACAGGAAATGGTACAACTGTTTACTGTTTGCTCTCATCAGGAACAAATTTCCATAACCCTAGTTCTACACAATCTGTTTCATCAGAGCAAGTGTATGAGAACCCTTGCTTCGAACTGCTCCGTCTATATTATCTACCGAGTTGTTCGTGATTCAAGTTCTCTAATAACTCTCAATAAACAAATATATCCCGGTGCTCCCAAATTTCTACTTTCAGCGTACAGTCAGGCGACAAATAAGCCCTATGGGTACATTTTGCTAGATCTTAATCAGAATATTCCCGAGGATCTACGTGCAGTCACAGATATTTTCGACAAAGAAATTACTGCATATCTTCCGGTGAACAGTAAAAAAGGCTATTAGTTGCCAGCATGACATTGAAGTAACTACATGAAAATAGACACTTATTTTCTGTTCTAGGCACTTCAAAACCCCCACTCATGAAGGCCATACTCAAACATAGGGTTGACAAAGAATTTATTAATCTAATATCTGAACGTTGTTTAAATTTAACTGAGGGCAATGTACTTTTGCCACAAGGTGTTAGACAACAGACAAAGCAACATCGTCCAACTGTACGTGCCTTGGCTTGCAAAAACAAAGGAAAAATTTTAAAAGAAAACGTCTCCTTCAAGCGGGCGGTAGCTTTTTTACACTTTTACTGCCAATAATTGCAGGACTTGTAAACAATTTTCTATAGATGGCTAAACCCTATAAATTGAATCCAATAGAACTTGTCCTCTCACCAGTTGAACACTTTAAAGACAATCTAAGCAAGTTCACTAATGATGAAAATATCGCCGATGAAAAAAGCTAGTTTTACTTCAAGATGCACTGCATCGTGTGGACAAACATAGACCTTATCGTGAGAGACCCGCCACCGTCGCTGTCACAGATCCCCACCCCCCAAACAGGAAAAATCTCCTCAATATTCTGCAGCAGCAGCACAATCAAAGCAGAAGGAATTGAATTCCATAGTGACATCAATTGGAAACCTATTGCCAGTGACCTATCAAGAACAGAGTAAAAGAGTACTAACATATCTCATGTTGGAAAGTGGTGATTATCAAGTTCAAGTCGATAGCACTGGGAAACGAATTATAATTCAGGGAAAAAGCTATAATCTACTCGATTTAATTTGTGATATGGTTACAAATCGTAAAGGACTTTTATCATTTGACAATAATCTATACACCTGTCTAAATACATCAAACTTCTCCAAAAGTCTTATTGGCAATAAGAAAATTCTAAAATAATTAAGAGAATATAGTAGAGGTGTCAGCCTTCTAACAACGCCAACAACAACAACATTTAAAAAAGAAGAAGAAAAAGAAGATTTTAAATCAATCTTTGAAAAAACTAGCACTCCCAGTAGCAGCAGTAGCAGCAATGATTTGATAACGCCAACGATGATGACGGCTAGACAAAAGCGAACAGGTATTGATATCAACTCACCATCAGAAGCACCACCCTCTAGTGTGCAAAGAGGGTAGTGGGCATTACACTACGTGTTTGTGTTCAAATTGAATGAAGTTTTAAAACATATCTATGAAAGTAATGGTGAAGAGGGAAGTTTAAGTTCCCCCACAACACTTTTTAAAGTTGCCTCTGATGTAGGTGGCAGCAAATTAAAAAATGCAAAAGAGTATCTAGAAAATGAACTGAGCTACACTCTGCATCATAATCGCAGGGATCGTGGCAAACAATATCGACAAACTAAAGCCTTTTTCCCTCTGCATATAATTTAAACTAATCTTTTAACTCTAGATGAGATTCAACAGCGTCACAATACACACTAGAAATAGATTCTAGTGGCAATCAGTGTCTTTAGTCGCTATGCATATGCCATTCCATTGCGATCAAAAAGAGGTGTTGAAGTTGCTCATGCTTTAGAAAGTATTCTTGAAAAAGATTGCTAGATAAAAATTCAAAGTGACAGCGGTAGCGAATTTCTTAATCCTCATGTGCAAAAGGTTCTATTGATATATAATACAAAGCTATATCATAGTCACAGTCCAATAAAGGCTGCATTGGCTGAACGATTGATAAGAACGATTCGTCTATTAATTTTGAGACATTGCACGCTGAAAAATACTGCTGCTTTTATTCATGATTTAGATGAAATCATGCTAATATATAACCAACGACCACATCGAACACTGTCCAGTGCTAGCCCTCAGGAAGTTCATTGCAGTGAAAATACATTTGACACTTTTCTAGAGCAATATTCCAGTGAAAAAACAACAAAAAAAATGTGAAGGCAAAATTCAATGTTGGTGATACTGTTTGTATTAATAGAACCACTAAAATTTTTGAAAAGGGGAATTATTTATGGAGCACTGAAATTTTTAAAGTTTCGAAAATCCTTGATACCACACGCATAACATATCGGCTGCGAGACACCAAAGATTATGAGATCCTCGGGGTTTTTTATGAATATGAACTACTAAAAGTTAGAAACAGTAGTGAAATTTATCAAACTGAAAAGATAGTAAAGAGTCGTACTTGCAATGGCAAGAGACAGTTGCTTGTTCGTTGGCTAGGATACAACTCTGATTTTGATTCTTGGGTTGCAGTTGAAGACATTAACAATACCCAATGATTTCTATATGGAATTCATGTCCAGTGTCTCGGACCTACTCTATAATGATTTGTATAAAACGAGTTATCTTTGAACGAAACTCTCTCCCACCATCAAACCCGATGGTATATAAGAAGTGGGTCTTTTCGACTGTATTCTCAAAAATACATATGATATCCTGAGAAAAGATTGCAAATATGAATTAAAAATTAGACCCTATAATTGGCCACCACCACCCGATAGCAAACTGCATAAAATTCAAATGATCAATTGGATGGATTATCCATATGTTGAATTACCATACGAAGAACTCACCTGTATGAACGATTTATGTCGTTCTATCAATATAAGAGTTTCCGCTCGTAAGAAAGGGGCCTTTCATTTCAACTATTCAAAGGAAGAGGGCAAGATCTACATTAGTTCACCCATTGCCGATTAAAAAGTTATTCTCAGTGATAATCTAAAAGATGTTCTTAGCTTTAAGCTCAATATAATCAATGATAAAGTGCTGGAGACACTAATTTTATTTTTGCCGACTACCCGTCCGCCTTCTCCACGGAAACTTGTATATTTCTCTACGCTTTATTTGTTGAAACATCTAGAGTTGGCAATAGCAATGTCCCCCTCCTACGAGTTCTTGAACGAAAAACAAATCAAGAACATATTCATCATTAAAAAATAAAGCATCTTAACTATATTTCTGTAAACACGTTCTAATCGGAACTCTGGCAGTAAGCACTAACTGAATTCGGTGACCCCCTAGCAATATCAAAAGGTTTGGCTGTGATTATATGTCATTTTCGAACCATCGTTGTCGGTGTTCAAAAACAAAATGTCTAATAGAAAAGTGGTATTCATTTGCCTTGATATTAACTGCTATGTTAATACCCTTGGCCCAAGACAACTGGGCAACGGAATGGACTATTACAAAGATCACTCAGCAATGTCAGGCTATGGTCTTGGCAGTTGGTTTGCTAAGCTGTTTCGCTCTGCACTACCTCTGGCTAGAAAATATATTTTACCGGCTGCGACAGATTTTGCATCCTCAACACTATACGATTGGAGCTTTGGCAAGGATTTAAAAAAAAGTGCTTTGGAAAATCTTAGGTCCAGTGAGTGAACCCTTGGTGAGCAATTGAAATTTAATCAAAATTGAAAAGGTTTAAAAATGTTGAGAAACAGTGCACCACTCATCAGTCTCTACTCAGATCGGAAACGAAAGACATTACCCCTGTCAAAGAAAAGAATGAAAAAGACGATACGTGCAATAAACAGAAGAAGAAGCTACAGGAAGAGAATTGCTGGATCGAAACTGGATTTCTTTTCATAGACTGAACAATGGCATATCTACCGCATAAGGATTCCCAATCTTCAATCACTTCATCTTTAAATCTATTCAATGTAGAAAATGTCGATTTGTGTCAAACATGGATACTATGAACAATTTTATCCACAACAACCGCTCTCCGATAATATCCACTTCAAATTTATTCCAATGAGGACTACTTTATGGACATGTCTTCTACATTTATAGATTAACATATGATGGTCAAGAAATCTGAAAAATGAAATGCCAATTCGTGCTGATGGAATATCCTATGAAAATTGTATATTACATAATTTATTTCGTCAAATCAGTGTCTACATAAATGGCACTTTGGTGAGCACAAGCAACAATCTCTAAAATTATACAAATTATATGCAGTTCATTTTGATGAGACCCAAGTCATACAAGGAATTGAGAGGCACCTCCAATGTTTATGAATATATTACTGATACTAATGGTACAGATGCGTTTAATAATGCTACAACTAGTGAATTACATCTAGTTGGAAAAATATATCATGAGATATTTAATATACCCTAATGGCTACCAGCAAATATTAAAGTGGATATAAAATTGATGTTTGCTCCATCTAATTTTATTTTACGAAATGAAATTCCTACCAATCCTGATTTGACTCTCTCTCGCACCTCGGCAATACTACATGTACGAAAGCAGCAGGTCTGTTGCTTTGGCAGTGGAAAAACTGAGAGCCAGTGGAAATAATATTAAGCTACTTTTTCCTCATACAATCACCAATCAACTTCATATTGCCTTCAAGTACCTTCACCGACTCATCCTTTATCAATGGTGAAATTCCGTCATAATTAGCATTGGCAGTTGTAAAAAGCGCTAGTGCAATTGGATCGTGGACTGGCTGCCCATATAAATTTGAACTGTTTAGGCTTTCATCTCTTGTTTGCAAACTAAATGGAATCCCACTCTGCAATCTATCTTTGATAAATCCTATAGGAAATTGTATGAGTTGACAATGCAAAACCTAGATCATGATTCGCAACTATTTGAAAATGGTATAACCGAAGAAATGTTCTCTAAAACACATGGTATCATTGTACTAGACCTGTCTGGCACCCAGGATATGAGTATAGTATGAACAGGGAGTGTGCGTTTAGAGTGTAAATTTGCCGACCCATTACCTGAGAGTATTGCACTAATCTCACTAAATCAATTTGAAACCTATTGGGAAATAACTCCTGAAGGCAGTGTTCTACTAGAACTTGCACCATGAACACCAGTCAAATAATCAGTGTATTTAATACGGATCCCTACATGTTCAAATAAAGATCCTATTGATCTTATTTTTCAATCCTAACACTCTTGCTGCTGACCCTAGACTAACCATGATTCGTTCTGCTTCAAGAATATTCGATAACCTAAAAGATCCGACAAAAAAAGAAAGGGGACATTTTCGATTTCGAAACAATTTTATTGTGCGTGATCATACAAAAATAATATATACTACACATATACAATTACCGATATAACTTATTGTCCTCTATATGCTTCACTATTGCAATTAAAGCACTTTGAAGTCTATTCACAAGTGCTATATCAACTTTTGCTGCTAAGCATAATTGATCCTCCAATTTAAATTTGTTCAAAGATGGCATATATCTTGCATATGCTTCATCGCATTTAAAACAAAACCATAATCCTCGTGTAATTTCTACCCTAACGTTTGGTACTCTGGTATCGTTGCTGCTGCTGCTATCAAATTCACTATAAACGTTTAATATTGTAAACAGTCCGTTCATTAGTGCAAATATATCTCAACGAAAAAATAAACAATTAAAGTCAAACTGTTCCCACTCTTTAAATTCTATTCTCACACTAATATTGACTATACCAAAAATCCTTCCTTATATCTGTTGCGTCACTTCCCGTTAATATTTCTAAGTCCCTGATTGGCATAGAAAGAGGATGTGGTCTTGTACGTACAGGGATTCTAATCCTCTGATTGGCTGTTATCTTGTACTAGTCATATTCTAGCTCATTGGAGGTCAATGATCTTGTACTCGTCGCGCTGGCACTCCTTCTTCTGCTTAGAACTTAAAACGAACAGAAACTATTCCGTATATGAAAGGGGCTATCCCCTCCTCAATACCTCGCTCTTAACGCTAAAGTTTGAATCTGTCACACAAATTTATTTTTTAAAACAATAAAAAGCTTTACCTTAAAGAGCGAGGTATTGAGGAGGGGACAGTCCCTTTCATATACGGAATAATTTCTGTTCGTTTTAAGTTTTAATGTCACTCCTTACTTTCAGTTAAAAAAATTTGTTTTTTTTTTATTTAATTATATAAAAGGGCAATTCAAAGAATCATTACAAACCTTGAAGGACGGTGCTTAATCTCACACACCTAAGATCATAACAAAACGAAAATATGAAAATGGATAGGATTTGTTAATAAGAGAGTTAAAAAGAAATTTTACCAACAATCAAAGACCAAATATTTCGATTTTACAAACAAAAGGCTTTATCGACAGGAGGGGGGTTTAAGTAGAAGTGACCCTATAACTCGTGTCACGCATCCCTGCTGCCACCTATAACTTTTTTGCACTCCAAATGAGGGCATAGCCTCCCTAGGGAGAATGATTGCGTAATCAGTCAATGACCTCTTTTTCCAAGGTCGATTTATTTGATGTTTCTATGTGTAATAACTCCGGAATGAAGGTTGCGCATGCGCATTGAATTCTAACGGGAACAATGTTATTGATCTAGGACTCGAGGGGGAAGTGAATTTCCGAGAACTTACAACAACAACATCGACCTTGCAACACCTGTGCTGTCGACCTCAATTCACCTATCGTAAATCAATAATTCCCCTTAGAAACAACAAATTAATTCCCATTTCTTGACAGATCAATCAACCAATGACATCATCTGTCAGACTTTAAAAATTTTCACATAGAAACGATTCTCCAGGAATAGATCCAAGTTAATAATGTCTTTGCCTCGGAAACAACTCTTTTGGTCGAACTCCAAAGGATATTAATAGCCATAGGCCATGGAAACAATTCTCCTAGAAACATCTTAGCGATGAATTGTTTTAGCGCGGGAATCAGGTTTCTTATTAATTTGAAATGCATTAGCGCAGAGATGCCAAAAACAAAAGGAACACGCTGAATTACGTTTAGGGATTATTTGGGCGAAACTGTTTTAGACAGGTTATGGAACTATTTCGGCGAAACAGTTAGAGACATTTTAAAAGATGATTTTTGAAGAGATTTTAGAAGAGAATTTAATGGTGAAACTCTGTGGTCGTTATAATACACAAGTTTCATTTGAACAATGTTGTGAGGTCCTCTAACCCAACCCCAAAGGGTTCCAATCCTCCTACCCCAACCCCGAAGGAAGCCCGCGGTCCTCAAAGGCCCCCCAAGCGCCCAAAGGGCCACCGGCGCCCCCAAAGGCCCACCCAGACCCCCAAAGGCCATCCCCGGGCCCCCCAAAGGCCCATCGAGCTCCCAAAGGACCAACGGGGTCCCAAAGGCCCTCCACCGGGCCCCAAATGTCCCCCCGGCCCCCCACAGCCCCCCGCCCCCCAAAGGCCCATCGAGCTCCCAAAGGACCAACGGGGTCCCAAAGGCCCTCCCCCGGCCCCCAAAGGTCCCCCGAACCAGAGAAGCACCACCGGGATGCGCCGTGGGCCAGGAAAGCGCCGCAGGATGCGCCGCAGGGATGCGCCGCGGGTCAGAAAAGCGCCGCAGGGGATGCGCCGCAGGGCGGCACCGCAGGAAAGCACCGCAGGATGCACCGCAGGGATGCGCCGCAAAAAAAAAGTAAACTAAAAAGTAAAAATTTCGAAATGTTATCCCCCAAACGCCCTCCTCAGACCCCCAAAGGCCCTCCCCCGGTCCCCAAAGGTCCCCCCGAGCTCCCAAAGGACCAACGGCCCTCAAGGGACCCACAGACCCTCAAAGGCTCTCCCCAAGCACCCGTCTTTCGTTGATGTGTGTTGTCTGAAACCTATGATTTAGGATGTGTAGTTTGCTACTTCAGGCTTTTCTGAGCTAAGGTTTCCTAGTATTTCCTAGGTGAATGTTGTCTGAAACCAATAGTTTGGGATGAGTAGTTTGCTATTTCAGGCTTTTATGAGCTAGGTTTCTTAGCCTTTCGTTGGTGTGTGTTGACTGAAACTTATGATTTGGGATATGTAGTTTGCTATTTTTGACTTTTCTGAATTGGATTTCTTAGTCTTTCATAGGTGTGTGGTGTCTGAAACCTGTGATTTGGGATGTGTAGTTTGCTATTTTCGACTTTTCTGAGCTGGATTTCTTAGCCTTTCATAGGTATGCGTTGTCAGAAAATTATGATTTGGGATGTATAGTTTGCTATTTCAGGCTTTTCTGAGCTAAGGTTTTCTAGTATTTCGTAGGTGAATGTTGTCTGAAACCAATAGTTTGGGATGAGTAGTTTGCTATTTTTGACTTTTCTGAGCTAGGTTTCTTAGTCTTTCGTTGATGTGTGTTGACTGAAACCGATGATTTGGGATATGTAGTTTGCTATTTTTGACTTTTCTGAGTTGGATTTCTTAGTCTTTCATAGGTGTGTGTTGTCTAAAACCCATGATTTGGGATGGGTGGATTGCTACTTTTGACCTTTCTGAGCTGGTTTTCTTAGCCTTTCATCGGTGTTTCTTGTCTGAAACCTATAGTTTGGGATGACTAGTTTGCTATTTTTGACTTTTCTGAGCTAGGTTTCTTAGCCGTTCATAGGTGAGTGTTGTCTGAAACCTATGATTTGGGATATGTAATTTGCTATTTCCGACTTTTCATAACCGGATTTTTTAGTCTTTCGTAGGTGTGTGGTGTCTGAAACCTATGATTTGGGATGTGTGGGTTGCTATTTTTTTTACTTTTCTGAGCTGAATTTCTTAGCCATTCGTAGGTGTGTGTTGACTGAAACCTATGATTTGGGATGGGTAATTTGATATTTTTGACTTTTCTGAGCTAGATTTCTTAGCCTATCATATGTGTCCTTTCAGAAAATTATGATTTGGGTGGTTTAGTTTGCTTTTTGGAATTTTCAGAGCTAGGATTCTTAGTCACTCATAGGTGTTAGTTGTCTGAAACTTCGAGTTTGGGATGAGTAGTTGGCTATTTCAGACTTTTCTGAGCTAAGGTTTCTTAGTATTTCGTAGGTGAATGCTGTCTGAAACTTATGATTTGGGATATGTAAATTACTATTTCGGGCTTTTCTGAGTTGGATTTCATAGTTTTTCATAGGTGTGTAGTGTCTGAAACCTATGATTTGGGATGTGTAGTTTTCTATTTTCGACTTTTCTGAGCTAGGTTTCTTAGCCTTTCATAGGTATGTGTTGTCAGAACATTATGATTTGGGATGTGTAGTTTGCTATTTCAGGCTTTTCTGAGCTAAGGTTTTCTAGTATTTCTTAGGTGAATGTTGTCTGAAACCAATAGTTTAGTATTAGTAGTTTGCTAGTTTTTAATTTTATTAGCTATGTTTCTTAGTATTTATTTGGTGTGTGTTGACTGAAAACTATGATTTGGGATATTTAGTTTGCTATTTTTGACTTTTCTGAGCTGGATTTCTTAGTCTTTCATAGGTTTGTGTTGTATGAAACCTATGATTTGGGATGGATGGATTGCTACTTTTGACTTTTCCAAGCTGGATTTCTTAGCCTTTCATAGGTGTTTTTTGTCTGAAACCTATAGTTTGGGATGACTAGTTTGTTATTTTTGACTTTTCTGAACTAGGTTTCTTAGCCATTCATAGGTGAGTGTTGTCTGAAACCTGTGATTTTGGATATGTAATTTGCTATTTCTGACTTTTCATAACCAGATTTCTTAGTCCTTCGTAGGTGTGTGGTGTCTGAAACCTATGATTTGGGGGTGTGTGGTTTGCTATTTTATTACTTTTCTGAGCAGGATTTCAAAGCCATTCGTAGGTGTTTGTTGACTGAAACATATGATTTGGGATGGTTAATTTGCTATTTTTGACTTTTCTGAGCTAGATTTCTTAGCCTTTCATAGGTGTGTCCTTTCAGAAAATTATGATTTGGGAGGTATAGTTTGCTTTTTGGACTTTTCAGAGCTAGGGTTCTTAGTCACTCATAGGTGTTTGTTGTCTGAAACTTCGAGTTAGGGATGAGTAGTTGGCTATTTCAGACTTGTCTGAGCTAAGGTTTCTTAGTATTTCGTAGGTGAATGCTGTCTGAAACTTATGATTTGGGATATAGTATTTCGTAGGTGAATGCTGTCTGAAACTTATGATATGGGATATGTAAATTACTATTTCGGGCTTTTCTGAGTTGGATTTCTTAGTCTTTCATAGGTGTGTGATGTCTGAAACCTATGATTTGGGATGTGTAGTTTTCTATTTTCGTCTTTTCTGATATATGTTTCTTATACTTTCATAGGTTTGTTTTTTAATAAAATTATTATTTGGGATGTTTAGTTTGCTATTTCAGGCTTTTATGAGCTAAGTTTTTCTAGTATTTCGTAGGTGAATGTTGTCTGAAACCAATAGTTTGGGATGAGTAGTTTGCTATTTTTGACTTTTCTGAGCTAGGTTTCTTAGTCTTTCGTTGGTGTGTGTTAACTGAAACCTATGATTTGGGATATGTAGTTTGCTATTTTGACTTTTCTGAGCTGGATTTATTAGCCTTTCATAGGTGTGTGTTGACTGAAACCTATGATTGGGATGAGTGGTTTGCTATTTTTGTCTTTTCTGAGCTAGATTTCTTAGCCGTTCATAGGTGTGTGTTGTCTGAAACTTATGATTTGGGATGTGTAGTTTGCTATTTGAACTTTTAAGATCTATTATTCTTAGTCCGTCATATGCGTTTGTTGTCTGAAACTTCTAGTTTGGGATGAGTAGTTTCGCTATTTCAGGCTTTTTTGAGCTAAGGTTTCTTAGTCTTTCATAGGTGAATGATGTCTGAAACCTATGATTTGGGATATGTAAATTACTATTTCGGGCTTTTCTGAGTGGGATTTCTTAGTCTTTCATAGGTGTGTGTTGTCTGAAACCTATGATTTGGGATGGTTGGATTGCTACTTTTGACTTTTCAGAGCTGAATTTCTTATCCTTTCATTTGTGTTTGTTTTCTTAGTCAAATTGTTGGTTATGTCTTTTTTAAGTTTTATGTATTGTCATCGCTATGTTTCTTAGCCGTTATTAGGTAAGTGGTGTCTGAAACATATGAGTTGGAATATGTAAATTAATATTTCGGGCTTTTCTAAGCTATATTTCTTAGTCTTTCATAGGTGTGTGTTGTCTGAAACCTATGATTTGTGATGTATGGATTGCTACATTTGACTTTTCTGAGCTGGATTTCTTAGCCTTTCATAGGTGTTTGTTGTCTGAAACATATATTTTGGGATGACTAGTTTGCTATTTTTGACTTTTCTGAGCTAGATTTCTTAACCTTTCATAAGTGTGTCCTTTCAGAAAATTATGATTTGGGATATGTAAATTACTATTTCGGGCTCTTCTGAGTTGGATTTCTTAGTCTTTCATAGGTATTTGCTGTCTGAAACCTGTGATTTGGGATGTGTGGGTTGCTATTTTTTTACTTTTCCGAGCTGGATTTCATAGCCGTTCATAGGTGAGTGCTGTCTGAAACCTTATGATTTGGGATGGTTAATTTGCTATTTCAGGCTTTTATGAGCTAGGTTTCATAGCCTTTCATAGGTGTATGTTGTCACAAAATTACGATTTGGGATGTGTAGTTTGCTATTTGAACTTTTCAGAGCTAGGATTCTTAGTCCATCATAGGTGTTTGTTGTCTGAAACCAATAGTTTGGGATGACTAGTTTGCTATTTCAGACATTTCTGAGCTAGATTTCTTAGCCGCTCATAGGAGTGTGTTGTCTGAAACTTATGATTTGGGATATGTAAATTACGTTATCGTACTTTTCTGAGTTGAACACTTCTAAATTTTTCCACACACGAAAACTTACACACACACACGTCAAAACTTACACACACAAAAGCTTAGACACACAAAAACTTACACACACACACACACAAAAACTTACACCCACACGCAAAAACTTACACCCACACTCAAAAACTTACATTCACACAAAAACTTACATGTACACAAAAACTTACACATACACTAAAACTTACACACACGCACAAAAACTTACACACACACACAAAAACATACACACACACACTAAAACTTACACACACAAACACACACACACATACATAAAAAAAACTAACACATGCACACGAAAACTTACATGCACATAAGAACTTACAATCACACAAAAACTTACACACACGCACAAAAACTTACACTCACACACAAAAACTTACACACACACACTAAAACTAACACACACACACGAAAACTAACACACACACACACACAAAAACTAACACACACACACATGAAAACTAACACACACACACACGAAAACTTACACACACACGCCAAAACTGACACACACAAAAACTTACACACACACACACACACAAAAACTTACACATGCACACGAAAACTTACATGCACACAAAAACTTACAATCACACAAAAACTTACACACACACACACACACACACAAACAAAAACATGCAACAGAAACACAAACTAACAAATACACCCACACTCCAAATATTAAACACACAAAAATTATTACACACACACACACACACACACACACTCACACACAAACTTACACATGCACACGAAAACTTACATGCACACAAAAACTTACATGCACACAGTTTTGGCGTGTGTGTAAGTTTTGGCGTGTGTGTGTAAGTTTTCGTGTGTGTGTGTGTAAGTTTTCATGTGTGTGTGTTTAAGTTTTTGTGTGTGTGTGTGTGTAAGTTTTAGAGTGTGTGTTAAATTTATATTGTGTGTGTGTAAGTTTTTGTGTGTGAGAGTAAGATTTTGTGAGTGTGTGTAAGTTTTTGTGTTCATGTAATTTTTTATGTTCATGTAAGTTTTAGTGTGCATTTGTTTGTTTTTTGTATGTTTGTGTGTGGGTGTGTGTGTGTAAGTTTTAGTGTGTGTTTGTCAGTTTTGGTGTGTGTGTTTAAGTTTTTGTGAGTGTGTGTAAGTTTTAGTGTGTGTGTAAGTTTTTGTGTACATGTAAGTTTTTGTGTGTATGTAAGTTTTTGCGTGTGGGTGTAAGTTTTTGAGTGTGGGTGTAAGTTTTTGTGTGTGTGTGTGTGTGTAAGTTTTTGTGTGTCTAAGATTTTGTATGTGTCAGTTTTGACGTGTGTGTGTGTAAGTTTTCGTGTGTGGAAAAATTTAGAAGTGTCCAACTCAGAAAAGCCCGAAAACGTAATTTACATAACCCAAATCATAATTTTCAGACAACACACTCCTATGAGCGGCTAAGAAATCTAGCTCAGAAAAGTCTGAAATAGCAAACTAGTCATCCCAAACTATTGGTTTCAGACAACAAACACCTATGATGGACTAAGAATCCTAGCTCTGAAAAGTTCAAATAGCAAACTACACATCCCAAATCGTAATTTTCTGACAACATACACCTATGAAAGGCTATGGAACCTAGCTAATAAAAGCCGGAAATAGCAAATTAACCATCCCAAATAATAAGTTTAAGATAGCACTCACCTATGAACGGCTAAGAAATCCAGCTCGGAAAAGTAAAAAAATAGCAACCCGCACATCCCAAATCATAGGTTTCAGACAACACATACCTATGAAAGACTAAGAAATCCAACTCAAAAAAGCCCGAAATAGTAATTTACATATCCCAAATCATAATTTTCTGAAAGGACACACCTATGAAAGGCTAAGAAATCTAGCTCATAAAAGTCAAAAATAGCAAACTACTCATCCCAAACTATAGGTTTCAGACAACAAACACCTATGAAAGGCTAAGAAATCCAGCTCAGAAAAGTCAAAAGTAGCAATCCATCCATCACAAATCATAGGTTTCAGACAACACACACCAACGAAAGACTAAGAAATCTAGCTTAGAAAAGCCCGAAATAGTAATTTACATATCCCAAATCATAGGTTTCAGACAACACTCACCTATGAACAGCTAAGAAACCTAGCTCAGAAAAGTCAAAAATTAGCAAACTAGTCATCCCAAACTATAGGTTTCAGACAACAAACACCTATGAAAGGCTAAGAAATTCAGCTCAGAAAAGTCAAAAGTAGCAATCCACCCATCCCAAATCATAGGTTTCAGACAACACACACCTATGAAAGACTAAGAAATCCCACTCAGAAAAGCCCGAAATAGTAATTTACATATCCCAAATCATAGGTTTCAGACATCATTCACCTATGAAAGACTAAGAAACCTTAGCTCAGAAAAGCCTGAAATAGCAAAACTACTCATCCCAAACTAGAAGTTTCAGACAACAAACGCCTATGACGGACTAAGAATCATAGCTCTGAAAAGTTCAAATAGCAAACTACACATCCCAAATCATAAGTTTCAGACAACACACACCTATGAACGGCTAAGAAATCTAGCTCAGAAAAGACAAAAATAGCAAACCACTCATCCCAATCATAGGTTTCAGTCAACACACACCTATGAAAGGCTCAGAAAAGTCAAAAATTGCAAACTACATATCCCAAATCATAGGTTTCAGTCAACACACACCAACGAAAGACTAATAAACCTAGCTCATAAAAGTCAAAAATATCAAACTACTCATACCAAACTTTATGTTTCAGACAACATTCAACTACGATATACTAGGAAACCTTAGCTCAGAAAAGCCTGAAATAGCAAACTATACATCCCAAATCATAATGTTCTGACAACGCATACCTATGAAAGGCTAAGAAACCTAGCTCAGAAAAGTCGAAAATAGCAAACTACACATCCCAAATCATAGGTTTCAGACATCACACACATATGAAAGACTAAGAAATCCAACTCAGAAAAGCCCGAAATAGTAATTTACATATCCCATATCATAAG
This sequence comes from Artemia sp. Qi Xiang Cuo, assembly GCF_049724085.1. Taxonomy (NCBI): domain Eukaryota; kingdom Metazoa; phylum Arthropoda; class Branchiopoda; order Anostraca; family Artemiidae; genus Artemia; species Artemia sp. Qi Xiang Cuo. Next base: position 9,627,856 of record NC_142797.1, on the reverse strand, counting down.
TTTCAGACAGCATTCACGTACGAAATACTATATCCCAAATCATAAGTTTCAGACAGCATTCACCTACGAAATACTAAGAAACCTTAGCTCAGAAAAGTCTGAAATAGCCAACTACTCATCCCAAACTCGAAGTTTCAGACAACAAACACCTATGAGTGACTAAAAATCCTAGCTCTGAAAAGTCCAAAAAACAAACTATACCTCCCAAATCATAATTTTCTGAAAGGACACACCTAAGAAAGGCTAAGAAATCTAGCTCAGAAAAGTCAAAAATAGCAAATTAACCATCCCAAATCATAGGTTTCATTCAACACACACCTACGAATGGCTATGAAATCCTGCTGAGAAAAGTAAAAAAATAGCAACCCACACACGCCCAAATCATAGGTTTCAGACATCACACACCTACGAAAGACTAAGAAATCCGGTTATGAAAAGTCAGAAATAGCAAATTACATATCCTAAATCATAGGTTTCAGACAACACTCACCTATGAACGGCTAAGAAACCTAGCTCAGAAAAGTCAAAAATAGCAAACTAGTCATCCCAAACTATAGGTTTCAGACAACACACACCAATGAAAGACTAAGAAATCTAGCTTAGAAAAGTCAAAAGTAGCAATCCACCCATCCCAAATCATCGGTTTCAGTCACCACATACCAACGAAAGACTAAGAAACCCAGCTCAGAAAAGTCAAAAATAGCAAATTAACCATCCCAAATCATAGGTTTCAGTCAACACACACCTACGAATGGCTAAGGAATCCTGCTCAGAAAAGTCAAAAAATAGCAACCCACACACCCCCAAATCATAGGTTTCAGACATCACACACCTACGAAAGACTAAGAAATCTGGTTATGAAAAGTCAGAAATAGCAAATTACATATCCTAAATCATAGGTTTCAGACAACACTCACCTATGAACGGCTAAGAAACCTAGCTCAGAAAAGTCAAAAATAGCAAACTACTCATCCCAAACTATAGGTTTCAGACAACAAACACCTATGAAAGGCTAAGAAATCCAGCTCAGAAATGTCAAAAAATAGCAATCCACCCATCCCAAATCATAGGTTTCAGACAACACACACCTATGAAAGACTAAGAAATCCAGCTCAGAAAAGTCAAGAATAGCAAACTACATATCCCAAATCATCGGTTTCATCAACACAAACCAACGAAAGACTAATAAAACTTTCTCTTAAAAGTCAAAAATAGCAAACTACTTATCCCAAACTATTGGTTTCAGACAAAATTCACCTACAAAATACTAGAAAACCTTAGCTCAGAAAAGCCTGAAATAACAAACTACACATCCCAAATCATAATGTTCTGACAACACATACCTATGAAAGGCTAAGAAACCTAGCTCAGAAAAGTCGAAAATAGCAAACTACACATCCCAAATCATAGGTTTCAGACACTACACACCTATGAAAGACTAAGAAATCCAACTCAGAAAAGCCCGAAATAGTAATTTACATATCCCAAATCATAAGTTTCAGACAGCATTCACCTAAGAAATACTAAGAAACCTTAGCTAAGAAAAGTCTTAAATAGCCAACTACTCATCCCAAAACCTAAGTTTCAGACAACAAACACCTATGAGTTACTAAGAATCCTATATATTAAAAGTAAAAAAAGAAAACTCCAACTCCCAAATCATAATTTTCTGAAAGGACACACATATTATAGTCTAAGAAATATATCTCATAAAAGTCAAAAATAGCAAATTAACCATCCCAAATCATAGGTTTCAGTCAACACACACCTACGAATGGCTAAGAAATCCAGCTCAGAAAATTCAAAAAAATAGCAACCCACACATCCCAAATCATAGGTTTCAGACACCACACACCTACGAAAGACTAAGAAATCCGGTTATGAAAAGTCGGAAATAGCAAATTACATATCCCAAATCATAGGTTTCAGACAACACTCACCTATGAACGGCTAAGAAACCTAGCTCAGAAAAGTCAAAAATAGCAAACTAGTCATCCCAAACTATAGGTTTCAGACAACAAACACCTATGAAAGGCTAAGAAATCCAGCTCAGAAAAGTCACAAGTCGCAATCCACCCATCCCAAATCATAGGTTTCAGACAACACACACCTACGAATGGCTAAGAAATCCCGCTCAGAAAAGTCAAAAATAGCAAACTACATATCCCAAATCATCGGTTTCAGTCAACACACACCAACGAAAGACTAAGAAACCTAGCTCAGAAAAGTAAAAAATAGCAAACTACTCATCCCAAACTATTGGTTTCAGACAACATTCACCTACGAAATACTAGAAAACCTTAGCTCAGAAAAGCATGAAATAGCAAACTATACATCCCAAATCATAATTTTCTGACATCGCATACCTATGAAAGGCTAAGAAATCCAGCTCAGAAAAGTCGAAAATAGCAAACTACACATCCCAAATCATAGGTTTCAGACACCACACACCTATGAAAGACTAAGAAATCAAACTCAGAAAATTCAAAAATAGCAAACTACATATCCCAAATCATAAGTTTCAGTCAACACACACCAACGAAAGGCTAAGAAACCTAGCTCATAAAAGCATGAAATAGCAAACTACTCATCCCAAACTATTGGTTTCAGACAACATTCACCTAGGAAATACTAGGAAACCTTAGCTTAGAAAAGCCTGAAGTAGCAAACTACACATCCCAAATCATAGGTTTCAGACAACACACATCAACGAAAGACGGGTGCTCGGGGAGAGCCTTTGAGGGTCTGTGGGTCCCTTGAGGGCCGGTGGTCGGGTGGGAGCTCGGGGGGACCTTTGAGGACCAGGGGAGGGCCTTTGGGGGTCTGAGGAGGGCGTTTGGGGGATAACATTTCGAAATTTTTACTTTTTAGTGTACTTTTTTTTGCGGCGCATCCCTGTGGCACATCCTGCAGCGTTTTCCTGCAGTGCCTCCCTGCGGCGCATCCCCTGCGGCGCTTTCCTGACCCGTGGTGCATCCCTGCGGCGCATCCTTGCGGCGCTTTCCTGGCCCACGACGCATCCTGGCGGCGCTTCTCTGGTCCGGGGGACCTTTGGGGGCCGGGGGAGGGCCTTCGGGACCTCGTTGGTCCTTTGGGAGCTCGATGGGCCTTTGGGGGTCCGGGAGGCAGTTGGGGGCCTGGGGGACATTTGGGGACCGGTGGAGGGCCTTTGGGACCCCGTTGGTTCTTTGGGAGCTCGATGGGCCTTTGGGGAACCCGGGGATGGCCTTTGGGGGTCTGGGTGGGCCTTCGGGGGCGCCGGTGGCCCTTTGGGAGCTTGGGGGGCCTTTGAGGACCGGGGGCTTCCTTCGGGGTTGGGGTAGGAGGATTGGAACCCTTTAGGGTTGGGTTAGAGGACCTCACAACATTGTTCAAATGAAACTTGTGTATTATAACGACCACAGAGTTTCACCATTAAATTCTCTTCTAAAATCTCTTCAAAAATCATCTTTTAAAATGTCTCTAACTGTTTCGCCGAAATAGTTCCATAACCTGTCTAAAACAGTTTCGCCCAAATAATCCCTAAACGTAATTCAGCGTGTTCCTTTTGTTTTTGGCATCTCTGCGCTAATGCATTTCAAATTAATAAGAAACCTGATTCCCGCGCGAAAACAATTCATCGCTAAGATGTTTCTTGGAGAATTGTTTCCATGGCCTTTGGCTATTAATATCCTTTGGAGTTCGACCAAAAGATTTGTTTCCGAGGCAAAGACATTATTGACTTGGATTTATTCCTGGAGAATCGTTTCTATGCGAAAATTTTGAAAGTCTGATAGATGATGTCATTGGTTGATTGATCTGTCAAGAAATGGGAATTAATTTGTTGTTTCTAAGGGGAATTATTGATTCACGATAGGTGAATTGAGGTCGACAGCACAGGTGTTCCAAGGTCGATGTTGTTGTTGTTGACACACTTTGATTACGCAATCAAGTTCTCGGAAATTCACTTCCCCCTCGAGTCCTAGATCAATAACATTGTTCCCGTTAGAATTCAATGCGCATGTGCAACCTTCGTTCCGGAGTTATTACACATAGAAACATCAAATAAATCGACCTTGGAAAAAGAGGTCATTGACTGATTACGCAATCATTCTCCTTAGGGAGGCTATGCCCTTATTTGGGGTGCAAAAAAGTTATAGGTGGCAGCAGGGGTGCGTGACACGAGTTATAGGGTCACTTCTACTGGTTTAGCTTGAACCAACTTATAAAAATGGTGAGAAAAACATAACAAATGAGAGCTATACAAGAAAAACCTGAGCAATGAAAGAAAACTCAGACCTATCAATTGATGTTATTCAAGAAAAATTATGATGGGGGGAGGGGAATTTACTGTTCAACATCCAGAAGGAAGTGAAAATTTGTAGTTTTTTAATTTTTCTGTGAAAATACCAAGTCAGTGTCTTTAGCGGCCACTTTTCAGGCGGGCAAGCCTGTATTATAGAAATTGCACCACATGCAATTTACATTAACTGCCTTGCTCATAGACTGAATCTTGTATTGGGTGATTTCATTCAGAACTTGAGATGAATGGCATCTTTCATCTCCGCTCTTCAAGAATTGTACCGTTTTGATGTGAATAGCAAGACACGCTACCAACTGTTTGTTAATGCTCAAAATGCCACCGGCATAACTGTTCTTCAGCTGGAGAAATCATCTACTACAGATGGACATACCGAAATTTATTGGTGAGCAAAGTACTGAATAGATACAATTGTGTTTTGGCCGCTTTATGAATTACCAGAACATCTAGTGACGGAAAATTGGCAGCCCAGGCCCACGAACTTTCAACCAGACTTCATAAATTTAAATTTATATCTATACTCCATCAAGGGAAAAAAAATTTGTGCCACAAACTTTGTCTGAGCAGCTGCGGGAGGTAGACCTAGTTTTCTTTAAAGCTATTGGTCTTATTGCAGGTATGCAAGATAAAATTTTAGACATGCAAACTGACGATGGCTTTGATGAAATCTTTCATACAGCAAAAGAATTTTCTTGTTAGCGCAGTCTCAGTGATGAAATTATTGAATATCAATGCTATGGTTGATATTTTTGGAAAAATGAGACTTTGACCATTCATAGTTTTGCAATAAAATTGTAAATTACTTTCCAACTTAAGTTCTCTCTGTATTCATTAAACACTTTTAAATTGCTTCTTACTATTATTAGTCGATCTTGGGAGAGACCTGTGCTAACCACTGTCAAGAAATATTGATCTTTAACAACTGTGAGCCAGACAGTTTCGGGGCCCACAGAGGTTGTTTAGCCCCCATTTAGCTCAGAATGAAATGACGCTACTGGTCGAACAAAATGGCTATCTGAAAATTTTGATTGGATGTATTTGGGGAATGGTGGGCGTTAGAAGGGGGTTAGTTACCCTCCAATCACTTTCAACTGCTAATAAGTGCACTAGCCTTCTCAATTTCCAAGTGAATGAGCCGCTTTCGAAGTTTTACGACAATGCTATCTATACAAACCTTATATGCCCCCATGGCCTAACTTACAACCTTTGCCCTGGGGGCTCTGGGGGGTTAGTCATCCTCAATTACATAATTTCTAGAACTTTCACCTACGTTGAACAAAATGACTATCTCTAATCTTTCATTGAATATTTTTGGGGTAATGGTGGGCGTGAGAGGGGGGTTAAATACTCTCCATTCACTTTCGACTATTAAAAAGGGCACTAGCCCTTTCAATTTCCAAACAAATGAGCCATTTTTGAAATTTCTACAACAACTTTCCATATAAAACTTATATGCCCCCAGGGCATAACTTACAACTCTTGCATTGAGGGCTCTGAGGGGGGTTATCTTCCTAAAAGACCTATTTTTCGGAACTTTCAACTATGTTGAGGAAAATGGATATCTCAAAATTTTGATTGGATGTATTTGGGGAAATGGTGGGCGTTAGAGGGGGTTAGTTGCCCTTCAATCACTTTCGACAATTAAAAAGAGCACTAGCCCTTTTTGAACTTTCTACAACATCGCTTTCTATAAAAAAACTTATATGCCCCCAGGTTATAACTTACAACGCTTGCCTTGAGGGCTTTGGGGGGAGGGCATTGTCATCCTTACAGACCAAATTCCAAAAATTTTCAATTACGTTGAATAAAATGGCTATCTCAAAATTTTAATTGTATGTGTTTGGGGAAAAGGTGGGCGTGAGAGGGGGGTTATTTGCCGTCCAATCACTTTTGATTATTAAAAAGGGCACTAGCCCTTTGAATTTCCAATCGAATGAGCCTTTTTTAAAGATTAAAATTTTTTTAAAGATTTCAATGAAAACCTTAGATGCCCCCAGGGCATAACTTATAACCCTTGCCTGGAAGACTGTGGGGGGAGTGTCCTGCGCAAAGGCATAATTTCCAGAACTAATTTCCAGTCACGCTGATCTCCACAACTGACACAATTTTAATTCAAATAAACAAAAAATAACCCCCCCCCCCCCGAAACCGTTTTTTCCCAAATGCATCCGATAAAAACTTTGAAATAGCCATTTTGTTAAAAATAATTCAAAGATCATAAAACAAAATTCCGGTGTCAGTCTTACGAATTCATGTGTTAGGTTGATAGAAAACACAAAAAATATAAATACGACAAACGGGTCTATGGCCAGTAAATGAAAACGAAGAAAAAACAAAAACGGATATTTCGCCTGTATCTGACAAGGCGTCTTCAGCGTAGAGAAAAAAAAATAAAACTAAAAAATACATAAAACTAAAATAGACTCACCAAAAAATATAATATGCAAATACTTAACATTTACAATTTGACAATTTGAAACCACCTCACAAAAGTAACTGGATTAAACATTTTAAAATAACAAATGAGCAGGGAATAATGTATCGCAACATAACCGCAGACAATTTGAGACAATTTGCTGTCATTTCATACTGCAGTTTTTTCAAAGATATTTGACTATTAAAGCCAGTCTGCAGACAATTTGAGTCAAATTGCTTTCTTTGAATACTGCAGTCTTTTCAAACATATTTGATTATTAAAGCTAGTCCGATTTCTAACAACGATAGGTACTAAGCTTCAAACTTTTGGTTTTCTTTTTTAAAGTTTTTGAATTGTTGTTATCCCTTTTCAAAATAGAGAATCAAATGATGAATTTTGTGATACGGTATTCGAAGTTTTGTATGCAATAATTTTTGACGAATAAAAATACTACTAATTTTGATAATTAATAGCAATTGTAATAGCAGTGTTAGCATACAAATAGTCCCATTCCGATTATGTTTCTCATCGTGATCGTAAAAATGCGCGGGTGTGGGAGGGGGTGGGGGTGTTAGGTATCCACCCTTTGATCACTGTCAATATTAAAAAGGACACTAGAAGATTACCCATCCAATGAGCCCCCCTCCGAAGTATATACGATCAGTCTTTCTATATAAACCTTATCTGCCCCCAGGGCATAACTTACAGCCCTTACCCTGAGGGCTACTGGGGGGGGTGTTATCCTCAGAGACATAGTTTGTGTACATTTCAATTACGTTGAACAAAATGCCTATCTCAAAATTTTGATTGGATGTGTTTGGGGAAAAGGTACGCGTGGGAGGGGGGTTAGTTGCCCTCCGAACACTTTCGACTATTAAAATGGGCACTAGATCTTTCAATTTCCAATCGTCTGAGCTATTTTACGAATGAGCTTTTTTAATACGTTGAACAAAATGGCTATCTCTAAGTTTGATTGGAAGTGTTTGGGGAAATAATGTGCGTGGGGGGGGGCATTTGCCCTCTGATCACTTTTGACTAATAAAAAGGCACTAGTCCTCTAAATTTCCAATCGAATGAGCCCTTTTTGAAGCTTCTACGACAAAACTCTCTATAAAAACCTTATATGACCCAAGGACATAACTTACGACCGTTGTCCTGAGGGCTATCGAGGGGGGAGATGTCATCCTCAAATTTCCAGACCTTTCAACTACGTCGAATAACATGGATATATCAAAATGTTGATCGGAAATGTTTGGGGAATTGTTGGGCGGGGGAGGGATGATTCTCCCTCAGGTTACTTTCGACTATTAAAAAGGACCATAGGCCTCTCAATTTCTAAAGAACTAGCCCTTTTTGAAGTTTTTACGACAAAACTTTCTATAAAAACCTTTCATGCTCCCAGGGCATAACTTACAACCTTAGCACTGAGGGTTGTGGGGGCTCATCATACTCAAAGATTTAATTTTCGGACCCTTCAAATACCTTCAACAAAATGGCCATATCAAAATGTTAATCGGAAGTGTTTGGGGAAATCATGGCCGTGAGGGAGGGGGGGTACTCGTCCTCCGATTCCAGTTCTAATTTCCAGAACTTTCAACTACGTTGAACACAGGGGCGTCATTTAGGGCGGGGGCGGGCTGATGCTATAGCCCCACCCTGATTCTAGGAGGGGCCCCAAATCAGGGTGGATCGAAATAAGGGCGCAAAATACGTTTTTTGATAAACTTGCGATAGGAGCAAGTTTAATTAACGCAAAAACCACTGTTTCAGTAAAATCACTTCTGGGGGAAAAACAACAAAATAAAAATACACTCAATGATCATTCGTCTCGGAATTAATACAAAACATTGCATTTTTGCAGATTGGGGCTTCAAACCTCTGTAAATAGGTTTTCTGATGGTGTACTTTTTATCAAGATCACTCATCCATTTGGGATGGTTTCCCCTTTTTCGAAAATGGAACAAATTTTCTCCTTCTCTTAACTTGTGTTGGGTCCTTTCAACCTAATGAATCTTACATATTTAGAAGCAGCTAAGGATCAAATCCTCTTGATGTATATATTGTCATCAAAACACCTTTCTTTAGAGTTTCGGTTACCGAGTTGCCCTCACTTACAGTTTGTTACCATGAACTGCTTGATTATTTTACCGATGGACTCCCATACATAGTCGAAGCTCAGTCCACAAGTGTCCATTGCTTTAACGCCTAGTTTGAACCTTGCCAACTGTTGGAGGTTAACTCTAGCTTAACGTTAATATGATGAAACATCTTGAGCCAGGACCCAATACAAACCAGACATTTTCCTACTAGATGTTCTTACTAGACATTTTCCTACTAGATGCACTATAATGTAGCTAAGATGAAAGTGAAAATGGCATGTGATGCCTTTTTTATGCTCTTTTATAATTCAATAATCGCTTCTGGGGCCGATTGCATCTTGAGCCCTTAAAGGGGCCCCGAAGGTACTTATATGTATTATGAAAAAAAACATAAAAAAGCATCAAATGATGTTTTCACTTTCATCCTAGCTAAACTATATGGCCGACTGCAAAGCTACCGTGAAATTTACCCACCCCCAATGTGCAAATATATACCCTGAATTCGAATATACCCTGAATTGTCGACGGCAAAGTTTCGTACCGCAAAATTCAGTGCCATTTTGGTCGACGGCACTTGAAAAACTTGAAACGGTAGGAAAACGGTTTATAGTTGAGTTCCCTAATAAATGAGGTTTGAATTGTTATAAATAAGTATTTTTGGAATATATTACTCTTGGATAACCCATATTTAAACTAGTGATATGTTTTTAATCACTTTTCAATTACTTAACTAGAGTTAATAACTTCTTTGTGTGATTACAAAAATGAAATACCTTTGGGGTCCTTTTAAGGGCTCAAGATGCAACTAGCCCCAGAGGCGATTATTGAATTACGAAAGAACATAGGAAAAGGCATCAAAAGAAATTTTTGCTTTCATCTTAGCTAAATTATAGTGGCACCTAGAAATTTACCAAGGTTTCAAACTCCCTTGTGAAAAAATTTGGATTGCATTTTATGCTAGAAGAAAGGTCGCAGGTGCGCATTTATTTTTTTTCTTCCCAGGGGTAATCGTATTTGAACCAATGGTCCTAGAAGATCAGGAGAGGGCTAATTCAAACGGGAATTGAAATTTCTATTGTTCTTTTTAAGTGACAGAAAAGAATGGAGGGCAACCACCTTTTTTCCAAGATTACTACTACTACTAGCGACTCATCGCAGCATCAAGCCGCCTGAGGCCAGCAGAGCTATGCATGCTCCTTCGCAATCCCGATATATTGAAGTCCGTCCTATACACACCCACCCATAACGTATCGAGGTCTTTTAAATCTATCTTTATGACATCCTCCAACCCCAGGCGAGGACGACATGATCTCTACTTAGGCCTCGACGGTTGACCGAAGACGTCCACGCTTGGAACTATTTCCTCCTTCATCCACTCAACGTTCCCTAACCACCTCAACCTTTCTTTCATTATAGACCTAGAAAGCGGTATTGAACCATATTTTTCGTATAGCCTATTGTTTGAAATACGGTCAGTCAGCCGGGTACCCAGAACAATCCTTAAGCAATTTCTCTGGAAAACATTTATTAAATCTTCATCCGCTTTTCTGAGCGCCTATGCTTCAGAGCTATATTTGACCACTGTCATCACTGTAGCTTCTAAGATTCTAATCTTGGTTTTCAGACTTATCTTCCTCTTCTTCCAGACTTTTTTTAACTGTAAAAACACACCCTGAGCCTTGGGTATTCTATTTTTAACATCTTCACTGCTCCCACCATCTTTACTAATAATACTACCAAGGTAAGTGAAGCTGCCAACCTGATCAATCTTTTCATTACCCAACGTCACCATTTCATCTTCATTTATTCCTAGCCTTAGTGACTTAGTATTCCTAACATTAATTTTCAAACCAATACTAGCACCCTGAACTCGCAAAACCTCTAAAACTTCATTCATTTTTCTCACACTTTCATCTAGGATGCTTAAATCATCAGCAAAATCTAAGTCCATTAGGCTTTTTCTTACTAATGTGAATCCCTTGGATTCCGTTGACTTTCATGTTATCCTTAAAAAACAAAGTCAATAAAAAAAACCCATGTAGAGTGGGATAAAACAAAACCCTGCTGTACCCCTAATCTAAAACAAAACAAGCTTCTAACATCATTTCCTACCTTAACCGCAGCGGTGCTATTCTCATACATGGCACCAGTCACTTTAGTGTATTTGGCTGATGTACCATACAAGGATAAAACCTTTACTAAAGCTCCTCTATCAACAGAATCAAACGCTTGCTCATAATCTATAAAACTGAGGACCAAAGGTGTATGAAAACTTAGGCACTTCTCAATTATTAACCTAAGAGTGAAAGTTTGGTCAACCCATCCTCTACCTTTTCTAAAACCGCACTGCTCTTCTCTTAAAACTTTGTCTACGGCATCTCTCAGTCTAAAAAGTATCATATTACTAAGCAATTTGCTACCTACAGAGACCAGACTAATGCCTCAATAATTACCACACTCACTTTTATCACCTTTCTTATAAAGTGGCTTAATTAAGGTGTTCCTAAAATCGTTAGGTACTTCCCCTTTTTCAAAAATCATATTCATAATCTTCAATAACTTATTTCTAACCTCCGAACCACCATATTTAAGAAACTCATTTACCACCCTATTAGCATCTGGAGCCTTATTATTTTTTAATCCTTTTATTACTGTTGCTAATTCCTCCCCACAAAACAAATCTTCCTTCACATCCAAAGGATCACAAACTTTTTCCTTTTCCTCTATATCTTTTCCTGCAACCCTATCTCGGTTATGCAAATTCTCAAAATGTTCGGCCCATCTCGCTATAGTTTTTTCCTTATCGCTAATTGCCACCCCATTCCTATCTTTAACTGGGACAAGTCCGGATTGACTACTGCCTCTCAATTTGTTAACGTGCCAGTACAATATTTTACTATTATGCCGTCTAGCTGCATCTTCCAAATCCTCGGCAATCCTATCCATGGCCTCCACTTCACACCTCCTTAGTTCATATTTCAATGCTTTCTCCGCTTTCTTTACATTTCTTTTGTTTTCATGCGATCTATCACTCAGATATTTCTTGTACAAGTCCTTTCTCCTTTCTATTAAACATAAAGCTTTTTCACTAATATTCTTAGCTGCAGTTCTAGCTTTCTTCCCTAAGACACCTTCAGCAACTTCTCAAATTTTTTTTCTAAAATTATTCCAACCATCTTCGACATTATCAAATTTTAAACTCTTAAGATTAGTATTCAACTGTTCCTGGAAAGTTTGTCTCAAATTCTCATCCTGAAGTCTACCAACATCATAACTTCCCGGGAGGCAATTACCCTTCCGATATTTCTGCTTTAAATTAACCCTTGACACTACTAGATGGTGATCTTTACTTTTAACATCAATAACAGCACTCCTATATACCCTAGTATCTTGTATTGATCCTGCCAGTCTTCGGTTTACTATAGCATAATCAACAAGGTTTGCTGTCTTACCATCACGTGAATACCATTTTAGCTTATGAGCCATTTTATGACCAAGCACCGTATTGGTTATAACTAGATTGTTATACCTACAATATTGCAAAAGTGTGTATCAATTACTGTTTTCTTTTTCTACACCAAATTTATTGAGGCGGGGATACCATCTATCTTTATTTCTACCAACCTGTGCATTAAAATCTCTCAGTAATAACATCGTATTTCAACCTGGGACCCTTTCTATTTGCTCCTGTAACTGTAAGTAAAATTCATCTGAGTCACTAGTATCTCCATCAATCGGTTCTACAGGGGCGTATACTACTATAACTGATACCCTGAACTTTTTAGTCATAAAATGAGCAATTAGTATTCTATTATTAATACCATCCCAGCCTAAACAAGAATTGGAAGCTTCCTCGGTCATCATGAACCCTAGTCTCTGTCTATGTACCCCGTCCTTCCTGCTTAAGTAAACAAATTTTGTATCACCTAGCCTAATAGTTACCACCCCTCGGGAATGATATTCTGACACTCCTAATAAGTCCAGTTCGAATTATCTAAATTCCTCAGTTAAAATGTCGATACGATAGTCATTTTTTAATGTCGTAACATTCCAAGTTCCAATTTTCATGTTCTTTAAATCATTGAAATGTTTTTCGCCTCAGGAAAAGCAATGATACTGGATACCAGTGCAGGACCGGGATCACATATCTTCTCAGATTAATACTGATGTGCCTAAGCAAGCTTAGAACCAAACAGCAAGAAGTCCCTGGGACCACCATGGACGGAGGATCTGTGCAATCCTGGGCCCATTTTGGTCACAACATGGTTTTCAGCACTTGGCGATGCTCTTCTATCAACAAGATTCGAAATCCTGTACAGACAATCTCAAGCCTATTACCTCCGACTCATTATATATTCATGCCTACAAATATTATGCTACTACGGGGAGGCAACCCGTAATAGATAAATTAGCTAGGAAGAGGTTTTTCAGCCCAAAGACACCCATCAAAACATACCAATCCCAGAAGAATTGTCCATTAGTCAGAATCCCGTGCGAATGCTTTCACCATACCTTTGGGCATGAAAATTTGCCTTTTTGCTTTTATATAATATTTGCTTTCAGTGAAGCACTAACCAATTTAACGACGGCATACGTGGACGATGTTAATATTTTTGTTTGTTCACAGAGCTCTATTTTGCTTTTGACCTATACTTATGTGCAGGTTATCCGATATTCCGATTGTATTTCTTCCTTGTTTTACCAATAACAGCGCTATAATTGAGCAGGATAGGGTTACAATGGCATTTCCTATTTTTGGGCTATTTTTGGGCTAGTAATTATGCCAGTTTGGGCTATACGTTCTGCCGAAAACTTGGCAACCGTGGTATTGAGTAACGGATGTCGTAATTCAAGCCGGGTCTCAGCTATATGCCTCGTGCGAGATAGTAGATCATTGGTGTATGCCTGAGTGCCAGTGATGCCAAACGTGGTACAATTGTACTATTTTGGTACATTTCACCTGTGCTGGTACAATTTAGTACAATCCTACAAAATATGGTACATTTTACAAAATTATGGTACGATTTGATACAATTCAGAATTGTTGAACTAATGTTTGTGTTTTTTTTTATCGATGAAGAAATTTTGGTATAGCTCAGGGACCCACAGCACTTTCGAGACATGAAATAAGTTGACTCTGGCAGTCGTGTAGAGCTTATATTTACCAACAACAAAGTTTCGTTATCAGCTGCAACTGCCTTCAAAATAATGTGTATCGAATACATGATAAAACTAAGCAACGAAATAAGAAAAAGATTTCTCAGTTAAAAATTCTCGTTGGCAAAAAACTTAAACAGACTGAACTCATAGCTTTGTTTCCTGACCACTCAAACTTAAGCATTGTCCCTATTCTTGTCCAGTTTCCAAATTTGGCAAAGGAGACTGGTGTGAAAAACATAGCCAAAGAATGGAAAAAGTAGGCCATTTTGCGCTGATGTAAAAAAATATGCAGATTCTGACACGGTTTACTTCCGGTTTAAAGTAATAGAACGATAGTCCGAAAGTCGAAAGTTTTCCATTCTTGGGTGAAGTCATTATGAAAATGCTTATCCTGCAACATTCCTCTGCTTGTGCGAGATTCTTCTGCTTGAGCCCTTTCAGCTGTCAATTAAAAAAAAAATGAGAAATAAACTCGGCTTTACTACTCTCAATCCTATTCTGGGTGGTAAACGAGCCGTTACCAAGAAATGGAAACCCCCCATGAACACGGTGACACACCCGAGCTGGTGGAATACTGGAAAAGGGTAAAGAAAATCTGCCACTGCAAGTGCTGCCATGGCTTCCGACTCAGATAGTAATGTTTAATGTCACATTTTTTGTCATTTATTTTATTTAGTTTTGTATTATAGAGTAGTTGGAACCTCAGCCAATTGAAAGTTTCTAAAGCCAGTTCCAGTGTTAAAAATAAAAGATGCTCTTATCTAGATGTTTAAGGTGATTTCAAAAATAGTGAAAGACATGGCGTCTATTGTATCACTTGTGGGGATATATCAAACTCGAACTTACAAGGTGAGTGAAGGATCTTTTAAAGGCATTTTGGGGGGAAATATTGTTTCAACATAAAAATCTCTATTAGGTGTTAGACCATAGCTCCCCAAGTCACTTCTTTGATCAGTCTCAATTAAAAAAAAAAACAACAAGTTTTTTCCTGTATTGTTCGTAGGCAGAAGCGTATATTAGGGGAGGGCTACAGGAGCGATCCTCCCCTCCATCAAGATCTTCATAAAAATGAAAAGAACGATTTGTATATAAGCTAGTAAATGGAAAAACAGGTCCCATCAACTGCTTTTGGGGCAATATTCTGTAAGAATACAAGGTTAAAATTCGATGTTAGCACTTGATTTGTATTAAAATCGTCATTTGGGACCAATTTAAGGGCGGTGCTATAAATTGTCGTAAATGGCCAAAAACAACTACTTTTTTTGGAACGTTTTAGAATTAATACAGGTTTTGATTTTGGTTCACTGTACATAAATAATTAAAACAAAATTTCATACTAATTTTACTTTTATTTTGTTAAATGGCTTTCTCGAAAGTTTTTAATTTTATTTACAAACGTTTTTATTAGTAATAAATATAAGTAACTTACAAATTAACTTACGTAACAAATTTCTATATTCATATATTTTCAATACGTATATTAGAGGATTCGCCCCCTAGTCAATACCTCGTTCGTTACGCTAAAGTTTGAATTTTGTTCCAATTCTTTAAAAATGACCCTTAATCACAAATACCGTTAATTAGGTCTTATGAAAGTACTAAAAAAATATTTGGCTTAAAGAGCGAGGTATTGACTAGGGGGCGAACCCAATAATATACTTATTAATTTCTGTTCGTTTTAAGTTTTGATGTTGCTCCTTACTTTCAGTTGAAAAACTTGTTTTTTTTTTTATTTAATTTCTGATCGGTTTTTTAAATAATGCTGGGAAATCCGGCGCCCCCTTCATAGTAATGTCTCTTCCCCCATGAAAACCTCCTCCATGGAAATATCCTCCCAAACAACTCCCGACCCCCCCCCCCCCCCGCTACCAGAAAAAATCCCCCCTGAAAATGTCTGTATACTTCCCAATAACCAATACCATATGTAAACATTTGGTAAAGCTCATAACTTTCAGCCCTCCAACCGGGGACTTTGGGGGATAAAGTCATCCTAAAACACATATTTATTATATTTTCGACCATGCTAAACAAAATGGCTATCTCAGAATTTTGATCGAGAGACTTTGGAAAAAAAATGTGTGTGGCAGGGGGCCTAGTTGCCCTCAATTATTTAGACACTTAAAAAGGGCACTAGAACTTTTAATTTCCGTTCAAATGAGCCCTCCCACGGTGTTCTAGGACCACTGGGTCAATACGATCACCCCTGAAAAAAAAAAAAAAAAAAAAAACACGCATCCGTGATCTTTCTTCTGGCAAGAACTACAAAATTCCTCATTTTTCCAGATAGGAGCTTGAAACGTCTACAGTAGGGTTCTCTGATACGTTGAATCTGATGGTTTGATTTTCATTAAGGTTCTATGACTTTTAGGGGGTGTTTCCCCTTTTTTTCGAAAATCAGGCAAATTTTCTCAGGCGAGTAGCTTTTGATGGGTAAAACTGAACTTGATGAAATTAATATATTTGAAATCAGCATTAAAATCTAACTCTTTTGATGTATCTATTGGTATCAAAATCCGTTTTTCCAAGTTTCGGTTACTATTGAGCCGGGTCACTCCTTACTTACAGTTCTTTACCACGAACCGTTTGATGGGAGCTCCATTTTTGTATGGTTTCATCTATTTTCTCTTCTTTAATGGATATTTCTATGGATTCAAAATTGGCGTTATCAAACACCCCTTTTATGTTCAGAAATATGCCTAATGCGTATTTTTAGTTCCTAGTGCCTGCTTTATGCATCATACCCGTTGGTGTACAACTATTTCTGTAGAATATCTGCTTTTAAAACCCTGCTTTTACTTTTTGAACGCAAGATTTTTGGTCTCAAAACCAATGAATTAACTGCTCCTTCATTTTTGGTTGAAAGGATGTTAGTGCGATCAGCCTATGCAATATTGGATTTGAATTATCATCTTTCCCAGGTTTAGGTATAAAAACACCTCTTGCTTTTAGCCATATCTTGGGGATGTAGCCTAAAGTAAGGCCCCTCTTAGGAATTGCGATTCAATGCGTTTCTACTTTTTCCATTCTTTTTGGAGCATGATGAGATAAATCCTTTGAGGATCTGAGCCTTAAAAAGGTTGAAAACATCCATAGCTTTTTGATTCAATCAACCCTTAAAACTTGAGATACCTTGGATTAGGGCTAATAACTACTGGGTTTACGGTCCAGGTTTTCTTCTGGGCTCAGTTTGGGAGTGCGATCTTCCTTCGAGACACTATCTAAGTAGACCCGGGTGTCCTGTTTTTAGTCTTCTGTAGCTTGGTACTAACTTCTTCTGATTCTATGTTTTCAAGGAAATTCCTTAATTAGATTCTCGTTCCTCTCCTTATATCTTTTTTGAGGAGTTTCAGACCATCCATATATGTCTGGCAATTTCCTGGGTCAATTGTTCGGATTGCAATTCTCATTAGCTTTGATCCATTTTTCTTCTGTCATTTAACTCAAAAGTCCATCAAATATTTATTTCCTCACCTTTCTCGATTACTGTCAGCGGGGCTGCTTGACTGAAAGCAAGTCTTTTCACCTCCGTATCTGGGTCTTCCTTGATTTCACCTGTGTTATTAGGTAAACTGTCATATTTTCTGGCAATTGTGTCATTGAAGGTGATCCAAATTGTTTTCTTTATTTCTCCTTTAAGATTTAATTTGATTTTGAGACACACGGAAAAGGATATTTTTGATTCAATGGTCCGAGAATGATTTATCTACCAGTATTCATTGTCCCATTCCCAGAGGGGAGGAGGGTTGAAATTCATAACCTTTTTGTGCAAGATGGCTTTGCTGCCTGGTTTCAACCAGTTTGAGAAGCATATATCCCCTTATTTCAATTGGGCCAGAAACTAATCTTCTCAATTTCTTCAACTAGTTTCAAGTCAGTGGCTAAGTTATTAAATCTCCCATTTCCCTTGACTTGAGACTTGGTTAACCTTTTTCTCATTCCAAATGCTTTCATATCATTCTTTGACGACCACTTGAATTGATGGTATGTGTTTTGTAATATTATAATTAAATAAACAGAACTGAACTTCCCAAGGAACCTAAACAGGAGACCGTAAGACTAACTAGCCTTTCCAATATCGGGCCAAAACAAGGCGTCCTTCACACAAAAGCTTTCATTGGAGGTGCATCTCCTGGTACAAAAACAAGGCAATCTAGGTTAGTGTCGTTTGTTAGGTTAGTGTCACCACCTACTTCCCCGTGGTCGTTATCCCGTCCCAACCAAGGATTTTAATCAGATCCCCTTCGCTCTAGTGAACAAAATGTCTTGACAGAGAGCAATTTTACGCAAGATGTATTATCCAATATATGTGTAATACAATGTATGTCTTTTTCTATCAAACTTTCACCGATACTAATCATCATCCTGATTGAGATGATTTCCTCAACCTCCGCAAAGCTTGTTCTTTCGTCCGCCTATCGTTTTTTGTTCCACTTGTAGACGAGCCTTCCTCAGTGGTGTCCAGGTGTCTAAGATTGCCTTCACAAATCCTTTGGAGAGTCCAACCCGCCAGTATCACACCTGCTTGACCATGCAGCACTTTCCAAGCCCGGTCAGAAAATCACTTAAAAATGTAACCGAGCCCCAAGGAAAAACATTGACATGTTGATTGTTTTAATAGCCAAAAAGTTACCTATGCATTATAGCGACTCCACACAAGAAGTTGGATCTGATCTATCTGGGTAAAACCGGTTTGTTTGTCTACATTCAGAGACATTTAGCTTAGGCTGAGTGAGATAAACTACTATATAGATAGCCTATATTTTAATTAAATATTTAGTACGTAGAGTTGTTATTTTCGTTAGGTATGTAATATAAGGCGTTTTGGGCGGCCTGCTTTCCATGATTCTTTGTTGTAGTTTCCATAAATTTGTTACTAAAGAATTATATTTTTAAGATATTTAGGTAAGTTTCATTAGGATTAACCTAGCATCACTTCTTGAGTGGGGTCACTATAATACCCGCCAAAAATTGTCTGTAGTTTATTTTTCGCTGTTCTAAGTTCAAGTAATTACTTATCTTGGTTTTCATTTATGTAATAGATTTATTTTTGTTGCTTCATTCTATATTATTCGAAGGTTTAAAAAATTTTACAAAGTTTAATTCTATTTTTTTTAATAATCTTAGGCAAATATAAGAGTTATTCAGATTTTCTGACCAAAAACATTGTATTGCAAACTTGATTAAATTTGGAAGTTGTTGGAGGCAACAGCTAGTACACTGCCTTGTACCTAGAATTAGGATAACTAGGTATAATAATGTTACATGACTAAATCTTGTTTAGGTTTTAGCTGAGGCTTGATTACAGAGTTACCATTCATCAAGGTAGTCAGCTTTTCAAAAATTGTAACGATTTCTCATCGTTGTATCCCATCTATACTTCTAATGGTAACGTTTGAATTCTCTATTTATAATCTCTGTAGACTAAATAATTCTAAATTTGATCCTGGATTTTAAAATTAGTAATACCCATAATAACTTTTGAAAAACATACCACAGAACAATCATTATCCAGAAAATGTTTTTTAATCTATGTTAATATGATTTTTGGCTAAAATTTTAACATAATAGATATAAAATACATATAACATAAAAATCGATGCCCAATCAAGGAGTTCAATCACAGATCATCACGATACTAAGATGTTAATTAAGTGTTAATCAACGAGTGTTATCTTAGGATCTATTTTGTGAAATGGAACATGATCAAATAAACAGAAGAACGGCAGAGTTAATTGCCTAGAAACAAGTTTTACATTTAATTTCATTTTTGATTAAGTTTTTCTTCTTTCATTAAGGAATCAAAACCCAAATTAGATGGATTATGTCAATAAAATAAATATAAACAAGTATGGAAATATCCATCATTTTATTGAAGTTGGCGCACAATGTTTTTATAGGAGGAGGGCAGATCAGAGGTGATTAAAGGGGAGGGAAAGAGAGGGCGCTTGACCCCGGCGTAGATAGTTTAAAATAAATTACGCCTAACACCGCAAGATTTTGCTGAAATGTAGTTTTTAATTTTTAGTAATTAGTCCTTCTGCTGGATTTAGATGCTACAACCTAGTGTAAAATGAACCACGGCCTATTGCACAAGTTTAAATAACAGCTTAAATCCGTGTTTTGAAAAGTGTTTAATGGGGAAAAGCTACTCAGAAATGGGGACTATTATTTCAGGCTGCGCACTTTTGGGTTTTTGGGGGAGGATGGTGTTTGAAACGCTTTTTTTGTACAGACTACCTTACAGAAGTGCACTTCACTTACTTGACTTGACTTAAGGCTCCTGTCGAGGGTTTGGTGTAGAGACCGATGAGACTAGGCGCCTCCAGGTTGACCTATCGCTTGCCAGGCTCGCAGCTTCTTCCACCGGGATGTGGGCTTGGGTGAGGAATTCATCGGCTTTGTCTTTCCACCTTGTTGGGGGGCGTCCTCTGGGTCGCTTCCATCCTTTTAGGGTGGGGTCAAAGTCAAATGCGACCCGTGCCGGGGCGTCGCGTGACATGCAAAGGAGTTGACCGTACCACCGAACAGTACGCTGGGCGAGCTGCGTCGAGAAAGGAGTTTGAGCGGTACGTGAAACGAGAGTCTGGTTTCTAACGAAGTCAGTCCAGTGAAGTCCTTCGATTCTTCGGAGATGTTTCGTCTGTGCGACATCGACGGCGCAGAGGATAGATTTTGGAGATGACAAGGTCTCTGCTCCATACAGCAGAACAATGCTGACTGACGCATTGTAAATGCACATTTTGGTAAGGCGGCTTACGTTTGGCTTTCGCCAGATGCTGCTAAGTCTCCCAACAAGTACCGACGTTTTGGATATTTGATATGTAAGCTCTTTTGTGATCAAGCCCTCCTTCGACAGAATGTATCCCAGGTAAGTGAAGTCGTCAGCCACATCTACTCAATTGCTTCCGACGATGACTTCCTTTACGGTAAAACAGGATGTGGGAGGCTCAAGGAGAAAAATTATGGTTTTCTGCCTGTAGATTTTTAGTACAACTTTCAAGAGTTACTCTGATAGAATCTGGAGAGATTTGGTGAACTCTTTGACGGTGTTCACAATTAGTGCTATGTTATCGGCGAAGTCAGCATCAGAGAGTTGCCGGTCTCCGAACTGAAGGCGATTCGTCGTGCTGGTCATAACATGGTCTATGACGCAGGTCTATGAAAAGCTCGGGAGCGGCGGCGTAACCTTGCCGGACACCAGTCTTCACCGAGAATTTGGGACTGCGTCTTCCATTGACTAGCACACAGCTTTCCCTATTCTCATACAGCTTTTCAAAAAGTGAGCAATATTTCTTGGGTAGACCCGTAGTTCTTAGTTTCAGCCAAAGTGAACGGCGATCAACAGAATCGAAGGCAGCCTTTAAGTCCACGAATGCGATGTACGGTTTTCGGTGGAACTCTCGCTTCTTTTCGATCAACTGGCGCATAGTGAAAATTTGCTCCGTCGTCAACCTGCCAGGCATGAATCTGGCTAGCTGGACTCTTCTCTTTCTACGCAAAAAGGTTGAACACCTGTCCAGGAGTGACAAGGCGAAGTTACGAAAAAATCTCTATAAGCTTCATTTCCTTTTAATTGCACAGCCATTACTGGCATTTTAATGCTATAAGCGAGAGAACGTTTTAAATATATTTTGTGTGTAGTAAAGTGCAAATGATGAGCTGACCTTTAGAAGCCTGACAGGATGTTAGATGTACTTTTAATTGAGATATATTTCTGTTCGTTTTTATTTTGATTTGAACATTCTATTAAATTTATATCATTTGCCTTATCACTTATTTATTTTGATATTAATTTCTGTTGGGCTTAGATGGGTATTGTTGCATGACTTTCGATCCATATGGATCGAAAGTCATCTTCCAATCTGGATCCAATGCATCTATTCATCGACCACGAATCGATGCGACCGACCACGGTCTGGTCCTGTTAATTCCATCCACATAGCAACAAAGAAAAGTTTGCCAAGGAACTTCAGAACCACTACAAGAAAATCATAGAACAGTCAGCTCAAAAAAATCAAAGATAACCCTTATTTCCTTTGGTCGACACTCCTTCCAAGGATTCCAAAAACCTCCCATTCCGCTGCTGATGTTCCTCTGAGTGGTTGTATCTCTTTTATGTGGCCGAATTCTCTCCACCTGACCCCAACTTGAACACAAATATGCTGAAGACCTTGACCAATTTTTGCATGCATTCTCTTACTCTGATTTTACAGTATCTGTAACCAAGGCCGTACCCAGGATTTTTTTTTTCGGAGGGGTTTTTACTCGAAAAAAGATTTCGGGGGGGGGGGTTACACATAAAAGCTCAAAAGACGCATATAAAATTTGTTTATATCCATTTTTGTTACGTTTTCGGGAAAAATGGATATGTTTATATCCATTTACAAACATTTCGGGGGGGGGGGGGTTCAAACCCCCCAACCCTCCTCGGGGTACGGCCTTGTCTGTATCGTCTGTAACTGATGCTATTATGCACCTTAAGCCAAAGCTGTCAAGAAGCATAGATAGAATTCAAGATCTACATATCAAAAATGGTGGATCTGCGCTTTTAGAACATCTCAGTCTACTGCTGCAGATGATTCTTACACAAGGCTTGGTTCCGTCAACATTCTGCGTGGGAGATCTTTCTCCCATTCCAAAAAAAACGAAAAACCTCCATTCAATGCAGATCTTTCAGGCCCGTGACTGTGTCAACCATTTTCTGCAAGTTTTATGAACTACTGTTCATAAAAAAGCTTGAAGAAAAACGTTACGCGCCTCCACATCAATTTGGCTTTCAACATGGCTTTGGATGTGCAGACGCCCTTGCAGTTGCTGCTAATGCTCTGCTGAATACTTTTTGTCCAGATAGTAATAATAATAATTTATTTATAACCCACTTTTATACAAAACAAGCGGAGTAAAGCACAGTAAAAAGGAAAAAAATCAATCAAATACACAGAAACAAAGATAACTTAAACCTTAATCACTGACAAAAACACACGGTTAGTATTATGGTTTGGGCCTAGGGACACAAAGGCATTTCTTGTCAAATTATTACTAAGCAATTCAAACGATTCGATAATGCCGGTAGCACCATACTTCTCAATAAAACGTGTATTACGATATGAAGTGGGAAGGTAAAATAAAAATTTGCAATATCTAAGATAAGCAATACGGATCTGGCGCAAATCATTCTTATTCAATAACAAATACATTCCACTTAAAAACAAGACAGAATGGTCACAATATGTGGAATACATTTTAGCCAAAGCTCGGCGTGAATATTTTCAACGGTTAGGTACAATTTTCGCATATCCGATCTTCAACTTTTCTCAGAACTTGAAGTCGCAAAATAGTGAGTGTAGAACAAATACTAATTCCTAACCACCATAAACTCGTAAAATTGCGAATTACTGAGGATCCACAGGACAAATTATGAGCTGATGATTTGGGATTGAAAACTAAATATTCGCATTTATCAAAATTCAAAAACAGACCAACATCCCGAAATATCATAAAAATATGCTGCACAGACAATGCCAAAATAGAATTGGTTTGGCTCAAAACTAGCTGGTTGTCAGCATACGTAATATAAGATACACTAGATAAATTATAAAAATACGAAGGCTTGATTCCTAATAACACATTTTGAATGCAAGCATTAAAAAGATAAGGTGATAGCACTCCATTCTGTCGTTCTCCAGATTGAACTGGTATTTTACCGCAGTACCCTGCACCAGATTTTAAACGAAGAAACTAATTACTATACCAAAATTTTAGTACATGTATGACAGAAGGGTTCACTCCAAACTCTGACAAAGAGTGCCACATTTGTGCATGGCAAATACTATCGAAGGCTTTAGACAAATCCAAAGCGCAAATATGTAATTCATAACCTTTAGACTGGGCATCATAATGAGTTGAAGCTGCGCATGTTGACACCCAATACGAGGTTGAAATCCAAATTGATTAGAGTCTTTCGCAGTTCGTTCAATAATATATGGGAGCAGAACATATCCAAAAACCTTACTAATATTGGAAGCAACAGTGGTGGGCTCACATGAACTGCAATCAAAATGGTCTTTTCCACGTTTAAAAATCGAAGTTACCGTTCTGCAAATGAAGGAATCATACACAATTGAAAAGCATAAACAGTACAGGAAAAGTAATTGGGACTGAGCGACTAGTGCCGGACAATCACAACGTAAATGGTGAGCCCTAATCCCATTAAGATCACTTGATTTAGACTTAAGTTTAAGCATACAATTAACAATACTTTTAGTTGAGACGGGAATAGCATGATGTTGCAAAACTTTAGGAGTAAAAAATTTCGAAATTAAGAACTGAAAACAATAGTGAACACTATACTCAATCTTACAAAAAATACTTTTATAATGCCCAAGCCAAGACGAATCTGGGATAACATCACTAGTCCCTAATGAATCAAATATAGTCGTATTAATGACTTCTTTCCATTGTACTGCACTTTTAGGGAACTCAGCACCATTATATCGAACCAAACGAAGATACCGTTTAAACTCCGCTTTTGTCTTACTCTTTATATCAAACACTTGGCCTCGCAAGGGCCGCCACTCGCCTTGGCGAATCTTGATGTTCGCAATGTCTTAGACTCCCTGATCCACCCCCTTATGCTTTTAAGGGCTGGTAAAAGAGAGTAAATATGGCTATCAGCAGATCTCAAAGGGATATGTATGCTCAGCTACGAGTCCGTCTTAAAATACCTCCTGAGCAAGATGAAATGGCAAGGCCACTGGATAGAACTTTACCAGTTAAGAGAGGAGCTAGTCAAGGTCCAATCGCCTCTCCTTGTTATTTCAATAGCTATTTCCTAGAAACTCAGGACCAGTGTGAGATTTCTTGCGTTCTTTCTGGCCTTATGCTGATGTCATTATGCTGAGGCCTTATGCTGATGTCTTTCTGGCCTTATACTATGCATAAGTATGTCACTTATGCTGATGTCATTTTAACATCAGCCGAAGTTTGGACAAAATTTCTTAAACTTTCCAAAAACTGCAAGCAGAATACTTAAAATCTGGGCTTGAATTTAACGCTAAAAAATCTGACGTAGTGGTTTTTAAGTAGATAGACCCACTTCCTTATAAAATTATTCTAGGGAATTAAAAGATCTGCCCTTCTGACCAAATCGTTTATCTTGATATTCCCGTTAGAAAAACCATTCCCCACACTCGTCATCTTCTAATAGAAGGTATCAAACACCGAATATAGGCTTCATATGCTTCCATAGTCTCTGCTAAGCTTCGTTTCAATCGCCGTTATCTTGCAATGCCGTACAGCACTGTTGCTATCCTCTACATTGCATCCTTTTAGGAGATTCTTACTAATGCTGATAAATTGAGAATCCACTCCACTTCTTCCGTTTCGTAAAATATCTGCTGAGACAACCAATTTGAACACGCAAATCAAAGCTCATCAACAGTCTGTGCATAGCAAATCCTATAATACCCGTTGCTAAACTTATAAAAAACCCAATAAAAAGACTTCAAGACCCACTTGGAGCCGACTTCTTCAGCTCTAGTTGCGTCGTCATTGTTGTATAGTGATATTTTACTTTTGTTTTGTTTTTTCTCTTTGTAGTGCTCCGTCATTTTCTTTTTGTATGAAGACGGGTTTTCAATAAATAATAAAATAATACTAATGAACCGTGCCTTGCATTCTGCTGAAGTTTTCAAACTCAGTCCAGATTTCCCCTTTAGTGACCTTGACTATACAGGCAACATTGGCCTGGTGGTGAAAAATGTGGAGGATGCACAAGCCTTGCTGCATAATGTGGCTGTCACGGCGGAGTTGGTTGGGATGAAGCTTAACAAGGACAAAACCAAAATTCTGACAAACTCTGAAGACGTGCAGATACACGGTATCTCTCTAGACTTTACGTTGATGTGATCAAAAGCTTTAAAATGAGCCATCAAGGGCAGATCCAGGATTTTTTTTTCGGGGGGGGGGGGTATTCATTTTTTACTCAGTTTTCGACTAATTTTACTGATTTTTACCTAGGTTTTACTAATTTTCTACTTATTTTCGAGTCGGTCAAAAATTTCAGGGGGGGGTTCAAATCGGGTACCCCCCCCCCCCTGGATACGGCCTTGTGAGCCATTAAGCCTTTCTATAAGGTTGCATCAGCCTGCTAGTTCTGTTAGCCAGTAGACAATTTATGAAAACATTAAGCGGGCTTGGAGGGAGAATATTCAAGAGGGAAGGTTATAAAACTCAAATATATGGTTTTGAAGCATATTAAGACGAATTCATAATTGGCCCGTAGAGAGAGAGAGAGAGAGAGAAAGAGAGAGAGAGAGAGAGAGAGAGAGAGAGAGCGAGAGAGAGAGAGAGAGAGAGAGAGAGAGAGAGAGAGAGAGAGAGAGAGAGAGAGAGAGAGAGAGAGAAGAGATCCAGAAAAGAGTGTTCCAGACAAAAGTAGCTTCTAGTGTACATCAGGGTTCTGAGGTTTGTGGTTTTTCTAAAGCAGCTAAGCTAGTAGTAGTTCAGCTAAGATATTTTAAGAAAATTTTAGGCTTGGAGGATTCACTTAGTTTAGTGGTACTGAAAGGAGATTTGGGGCTTTTTAATTTTAGGAGTTTTAGATTGGTTAGAATGGTGAAATTTTGGGAGAAGATAATTAGGCTACCTAGAGTTCGGCTTCTTAAGTCAGCTTATTTGGAGAGCTTGAAGGACAGTAGACGTGATTCATGGCCAAATCAGGTCAAGAAAATACTGGACCTTTGTGGCCTTTCGGAGATGTGGAATGAAGGAAAAAGCCCTATGGGTGAAGCCGTGTCAGTATGGAAGGAAGTCCAGAAAACCCTAAATGACCAAGAAATCCAAGAGTGGCGAGTTCATAAGGACCAATCTATGTCTTTGAGGTTTTACTCCCAAGCCAAAGACTGTTGGGGGGAGGAGGTTTATTTTAAATTTGAGTTGAATAAAGAGGATTAGAATGATTTATTGTTGGTAAGAGGGGATAGTTTGGATTTAGGTGAGAGAAGGAAATTTTTGGGAAAGTTTAGGCTGGCGGCTGGTCCTTATTTTTGCCTAATGTACGCATATATGAATAAGAATTTATTTCATTTTGTATCCAAGTATGAACAGTTGTCTGAGTTGAGGAATGAATGTTTTGGACGAGTGTTGGGAGTGGATGCTGGTTAATTGAGCGGATGGCTGAGAGGAAAGCATGTGCTATTACAGTTGTGTAAGTTTCTTCGTTTAGGGATTAAACATAGGGAATCATGTTTGAGGGGATAGATTGTTACGGTTTTTAGGATTTGAATTTTATTATGATTAGTGTCTGTTGGTTGAAATGTTGAACCTTGATGTGTTTCTTTTTTGCCGTTTTGTTGTTCTTTTTTTCTTTTTTTGATTTTATTATCTAAAGTTGTATTTTGTTCCTGGGCTTTGTTTGTAGACTGTATTATATGTTGCTATGGCCCAAAGGCTTTTTGCAATAAATCTTATCTTATCTACAGTAGAAACACCGATAAGGGTAGAAAAGCAATTCCACCACCAGTTATGATCCCAATAATCTTGGATTCCGCAGATTCAATTTTTTGGTAATTTTGTTTTGCTCAAAATATTTGAGACAATTTAAATCTTTTTCAGAATATGTATTTTCTTTCTCGAGAAAGCTAGGAATTTTCTCGAAACCTAATGTTTCAAGATCGAAATGAAGATTCGTATTATTGAAGAGAATTTGATTATGAGCGAATTTTGTCAAATTGAGTTTAGTTTTACCGTCATACACTTCGGGTATGAAGGATCTGTCATGGACAAGGGAACATTCGTCTTTTACTTGAACAAGAACAGACCCTATAATTTTTAGTCGGTGTTGCTCCCTTAATCTAAAAAAAAAATTATCTAAAAAAGTACACTATGTCTAATTTAGGCGTAACGATTAAGAAGTGAGCGTTTCCAACAGGAACTATTATGGGATTATGAACTCTTTAAATTTTAATATCGCATTCGTTTTTAATAATTTCTTGATTATTTTTGAAGCATTAATGTTTGGGACGGGAGCCACTATAATTTGCTAAAATGCTCTACCGCTATTAGAGCATGCAAATCTCCGTTTACACATTCATATGGCATGGGTACTCCGCTGTCTAACAAAAACACATAAAATAAATGTGAAGGAGGAATATTTTCAGCCAAAGATGGATTTGGCAAAGAACCCGTAATATTCCGAGGAGACATGAATCGCAACTTTTGAAAAAATTTTGTATAAGCATCGGTAAGTTTTCAAAACTGCAAATTTGCGTACTCGCTCTAGCGTTTTTATATACCCTTGAATGGCATCTAACAACAGTTCGCTAAGCATCACGGCAATGGTGGTGGAGATAAGTTCTCTTGGCACCACAATTTTATATGTATTTGCACGTCTTTTATCTTCATTACCATCGACTGCATAAACAAGTCCATTATGAATTACCAGTTCATAATTTATAAACCACTTCGGCAATTTGCTTACTTCCTTTGTCTCAATTTTATGCCTGCGAGACTCTAATCCATGTTCATGATCATGATTACCCTGCGAGCATATTAATATGCAGCCTTTGGATGGGTGAATGCAACCCTTTTTTGCATCCCTAAGAGGGGTCTCAGCGACTTCCCTCCGAAGTACATGACTCCCTGTCATGACTTGTTCGTGACTCCCTGTAACGATGGGCCTACTCCTTCCGGTTAACCGTTTTCTACAAACTACTGAATCTGGGCCCGAGCCATCCGGTGGCTCCTCAGAGATTGCCCTGCGGCCGGAGTACTGAGGCGCCATTTCCCGAAAATCAAAATGTTTTTTAGGGTAACATTTTCAAAAAACCAATATACTGCTTTTATTTCTTTATCGCACTTTTGAGCCCGTTCAGTTCCTTTTCTCAAAGTTTGATAAAATCAACATATTCGCCTTGAAGGCAGTCAAATTCCTCCTCCAAGTCATCGAAATTTATCTTTCTGTGTTTTTCAACAAATTCGGAACTTGGGCGGCCACCTCAACCCGGCCATCGGACGGCCAAGAGATACACAAGTCATCTCATTTATGGGAGCAGACTAGAAAATTAATTTTGACCATAAATGTAAAAACTAAGTTTGACGAAGAATGTCACGTAGCGCCATTTGAATTACGGCAACGAACGTCCTTTATTAATCGGCCTAAAATAGTCAGTGTATTATCAACAGAGCTCCCTTTCCCAGAAAGATATTCGGAAGAATCAAAGCTTTACAAAAGTATGCATTTCTGGGCTAAAGAAGCATGTTTTTGCCGATCCTCCATAAAGCTTCCCTGAGGCTTCGTTAAGAAAGGGCAATGGGCATCTATGACCTGTATACACTAAAATCAAAATATAATTAAAATAATATACTAGAATTATTCACGGTGACTAAATAAGTTACCCGATCTAAAACTTCAGGAATAATATTTTCCCTAAAAATAATGCAAAAGACAAGAGTGAATTTGATAATTTCATAATCAAATCAACAGGATAAAAATATGACTAAGTTTTTGACCCAGGAAAAATGGCAAAGATCCTCACTGTTTAACTTCATCTTTCTGTTTAACTCCCCTCCTTCTCTTCTTCTAAACATTCCCTTAAACTTTTCAATAAACCTTCTAAATCATTCATGGCCACATTTTTCCCTGAAAAATAAAATATCCTGGATTAAAATAAATTGATTTTTTTTGGGGGAGGGGTTGGTAAGGTGATTAAGAGTTTGTTTTTGTTTTTGTTTTTTTTTTGCTTTATCTATGATTTACTGCTTGCTGGCACATTAGAGAAGACCTGAAATTTGAAGTTTTGGCCATTATTTTTTTCGTTTGAAAAAATAAAGGGGCATTTTCTGTCACATTGACACGAAGAGGGTCAATATGACAGAAAACAGAAAGGGCAAGAAAGGTTAAGAAAGGGCAATGGGCATCTATGACCTGTATACACTAAAATTAAAATATAATTAAAATAATATACTAGAATTATTCACGGTGACTAAATAAGTTACCCGATGTAAAACTTCAGAAATATTTTTTCAAACAATAAAATAATGGCCAAAACTTCAAATTTCAGGTCTTCTCTAATGTGCCAGCAAGCAGAAAATGGAAAGGGGCATTTTCTGTCACATTGACACGAAGAGGGTCAATATAACAGAAAGGGCAGAAAGGGCAAGAAAGGTTAAGAAAGGGCAATAGGCATCTATGACCTGCATACACTAAAATTAAAATATAATTAAAATAATATACTAGAATTATTCACGGTGACTAAATAAGTTACCCGATGTAAAACTTCAGAAATATTTTTTCAAACAATAAAATAATGGCCAAAACTTCAAATTTCAGGTCTTCTCTAATGTGCCAGCAAGCAGAAAATGGAAAGGGGCATTTTCTGTCACATCGACACGAAGAGGGTCAATATAACAGAAAACATAATATAGACAGTCAATTTGTTAAGTTTTAAGATTTTAGATTTAGATAGGAGGTTCTTAGCCCACTTCCACCGCCCCCCCCCCATCTTGAAAATGCCTTCGCAGCACACAGATCAAATTCATAGTAATTTTTTTATTGTACAATGTAATTCATTGTAATTTGCTTCAGTAATTTGCTGGCACGTTAGAGAAGACCTGAAATTTGAAGTTTTGACCATTATTTTTTCGTTTGAGCTTGTCCACTTCTCGGCCTAAATTCCCATGGTCCCTCTTCTCTTAATTTTTTTTTTTTTTCAATAACAATCAATTACTTTTTGTAAGAAACTAAGTCTTTTACTATAATCTTTTTTTGGAGGGGGGGAGGGGACAAGACAATATTTCTGTGATCCTCATGAAAAAGTGCACACTACATTTTGTTTCCCCTTTTTAAACCCCTCGTCCAAAAAGCACTGCTGCTAATATAGAAGTATGTAACGACTGGTAAAATATTTAATTAAGACAGCGAACATAAATAATATTTTGACTTCATTTACATAAATTTTGGTCATGTAGCCCTTCTCGAGCCTGATGTAGCCCTTTTGAGGCATTTTCGTCGCAATTATTGCGAGTATTCTTTGCCCGTCATTAATTAAATAAGCTCATTATTAACTAAAGAAAGGTATTGTACCAAAAACCTGAACAAATTATTACTCAATTTGCATTGGCTACATTAATCTCGACTATTAACGATATTAATGATTAAAAGTAAGCTATACGCAAAATGTGGGTCATTCCTGCATTCAAGGGCAATGACGAGAGAAAGGTTGAGATGGTTAGGACACGTTCTGAAGATGAAGGATGGCATATTGCCCATGATTGTCGTCGTTAGCCAATCGTCTATGGCTAAATCAAGAGCAAGTTGTTACCAAAAGGAATGGAAGGATGTCGTAAGGAAAGATTTAAGGGAAACGGGACTTCTTGGGAAGGTGTAAAAAGGAGGCTTTGAATAGATTGGGATTGAGGAGTGTGTGTAGCTGTGTAAGCCTATACCAGTTCTATCCTGAAAAAAAGACTGTTTATCTTCAGACCCCCTCCCCCTGACATCCCTATTTAAGAGGCAGTTTGCTACTTATTGGTGTCTAGCACTGTTGGTACCAGCGTAATTGCGTTCAATATTTCAGGGGAAAAAGTGCGTATGTATGTATAATTTCATTACCCACCAGGATGTACAACGCCACAAAACTGAGGAAATACAAGAAAAGAGAGAAAGGAAAAAGAAAACACCAATCAACAGTTGAACAACATGACTAGCCTACCAAAGAACATTCAGAAAATTATTTTAGCCTCTTTTGGTATGTCTCATGTTTTCTTCAGGTAGCCTTCAGAGGTCTAGTAACTTCCGAGGAAGGAAAACACAACATTTTCAGAAAATGTCAAATAAATCATTCGGTGTTAGGTGCGCTGTTTTTTGCCGTTTTTTTAAAGTTAAATTCGGTTTCAATCTTTAAATATCATTGAAGGCATCTTGGATCTATGTATAATGGATAATCAAAAGTAGGAATTTTTTTCGACAGTTGAGTTGAGGTTTATTTTCAACGATTGCTCAGAGATTCCCACAAAGCATATTCCACGGGTTTACTAACGGCTCATTAGCACGTATTATTTTTGATCTAGCAAATTATTTTTTTTTATCTTGGAATTATAGTTTAAGTTTCTATATTAAATTTTTAATATTACATTTTATTGCCTGTAAGTTTAAATAACATAAACATTTTAAACTATCTGAGAAAGGGACTAAGTTAAAACGCCATTTTTATCAGATACTAAATTATTGTGATTTTAGTTAAGTCATTAGATACGTATATATACCAGTGTTAAAAACTTAAAAGAAGAATTCGCATGCAAGATTTGTTTTGCTCTAATTGAGTTTTTAATTTAAAGATAAATTTGTAAAGTAAATTTATTTTTCGAAACACTATTTATTAAAAGATATTTAATATTTGTACATTTAAAAATCATGTTAAAAAAAAACAAATGAATTATGAAGTTTATGTTTACACAGATAATTATAATTCAAATTTTAAGAGACATCTTCGTTGATTAAAACTTAACTCTAATTGACTTTGATATTAGATTCTGTTCTAAAATAACAGATTTCGCTGAGCAGAATGAATGACCTTCACTAAAGCTTTTTTATCAGCTGAATTCGGTGCAACTGTTTATAATCCATAAAAATGGGAACTGAATGTGTCTGTTGATTCACACATTTTCTAATTTATTGAAATTTTGGTGGAAGCACCCTCTTCACTTCCTAAAACTAAACTGTTCTTCTCTTAAAGTGTTATCTGCAACACCTCAGTCTCATTAGAATCATTATGCTAATTAATTTGCTTCCTAAACAAATAAAGCTGATGCTTTTGTAATTTCTCAAACATATCACTTTTCTTAAAGAGGCGTTTAATTCAAGTTTTCCTAAAATCACTAGACACGACTTCTTTTTAAAAAATTACATTTATAATCTTCAGTAATTTATCTCTAACTTCACAACCACTGTATTTCCAAACCCTCATTTACCACGCTATCAGCATCTGGGGCCTTATTATTCATTAATCCTGTTACTACTGTCACTAATTCTTCCTCATAAAATAAATCTTCGTTCGATTTCAAGGTATCATTAACTTTTTTCATTCTCTTCTATATCTTTTCCTGTAACTTTCTAGCGGTTTAGCACGTTCTCAAAATGGTCTGCCCATCTCTCTTCAACACTTTCCTTATCACCTAGTTGAGGCCCGTTCTTATTTTTAACTGGGATAAGTCCGGATTGAGTATTCCTTCTCAATTTTTTAATATGCCAGTACAATGTTTTACTATTATACCGTCTGGCTGGCTCTTCCAGATTTTTTGCAATGTTATCCATGACCTCCACTTCACACCTCCTAAATTCATATTTTTATTTTTCAATAAAAAACATTGGGCATTTTTATTTCTCAATCCTTTTAGTGCTGCCCCTAACTCTTCCTGGCAAAATAAATCTTACATCACTTCAAAAATGTAGATAGTACAAAAATGTAGAATATATAGAGTTGGTATTTTGGTTAAATTAGGTATTTAATATAAGGCGTTCTGGGCGGCCAGCTTTCCAAAATTCTTTGTTGTAGTTCCCATAATTTTGTTACTAAAGTATTATTTTACTTTTTAAGGTACTGGTGCATTATGCGGGCATCGCTATATACTGTATCAAAGAAACCAGTCACAAAACCAGTCAAACTGCTATTTTATTAGCAGACAACGGGTGATTTGCTAGATTAATTGATGGCAAAGCGTGGTTTTTCAATATTTAAAAGATTGTTGTTTGTGGTTTAGGAGGGAGAAAGGTACCTAGGTTAGGTTACGTATATAATATATGCTATGCTTTGCTCGTTCTTTTTAGTACCATTCCACACTCCATTACGGTTTGACACATTCGCAATCAATACTGCCCACCTAAATTCAACCCTTTCTTTATCACTAATTGCGGCCCTGTTCCTATCTTTAACTGGGACAAATCTAGACTGACTACTTTCTCTCAATTTCCAGACATGTCAATCTTACTATTATGCCACCTGGCTGCATCTTCCACATTCTCGGCAATTCACACTTTTTGGCCTTCTCTACTTTCCTTACTTCTTCCTTATTCGCGTAAGATCTACCAATCAAAGTTGCTGTTTTCAGATTTACCAATTATATAAAGTAAGAAGACAGGTACACAGGGCCGTATCCAGGATTTTTGTTCAGGGGGGGGATTTTGTGGGAGGTGTTACACAAAAAACATCTAAAAATTGGTTTATATGCATTTTTGTTAAGTTTTCATGAGTCGGAATTTTTTTGGGGGGGAGGGAGGGGGGGGGGGGTTCAAACCGCCTAAACCCCATCTGGATACAGCCTTGCTGGTACATATAAAAATACAAGCCTTCTTTCACTGACCTGGCGAAAATATTATATGTTCCTAATACACATCACTATCAGCCAAACAATGTCTTCTTAATTCGGCTAAGTAATCCTTCACTTTTCTCTTCGCCAGCTTTCGGCCTTTCATCCAAATTGACTTTCGTTCCTGGCAACAAGAAAGAAGGCATGTACTTTTATATTCTATTAATGAAAAGACGTTACCAAAATTACCATTATGGATAAAAATTGATTTTTTGCTGATTTTTGACAACCCTGTAAAAGTCAAATTTAGCAATGCAATTTTACAAAAGCTTAGAGTACGCATGTTTTAGAACGTTCAATGGTGGCACCCAATAAATTACATTTCACAGAGCTCATTAAACTTTATAGTAGAAATTAGTTCGCACAGTTAAGCCCAAATCCAAGGGCAAATCTAAAACTTTGACGAATCACAATATGTGCGCTTTCCTCTCCTTGGGTAAGCCATTGATTTATTAGATCTGAAAGCAGCAATACAATTTAGAAATCTAGAGGATGTAGGATATGCAGAGGTGGTATTCAACGAATTAATTTTCGCAGGCCTCATTGAGTTTTTAAATCCAGATTAATTAATATCATTATGCCCAAAATTCAAGGGTATACCTCCCACCTTTGCGCATCACAATACTTGTGCTTGTGCCTCATGACGCTTTAAAAGCAAGTTTGACAGAACACCATCCCTAAAGAAATATTGGCCGTCCAAAATTAAAACAGATTCTCGACGAAACCAAATTTTTCCAATTTAAATAAATTTTTAGATCACATGGCACATATCCATTTATAACCAAAACGAAAATATATAAATAACTGGCATAACTTTTAACTAAGACAGGGACATACATGTATAAATTTAATCCAAAACAGCTTTTTCTAGTACAAATTTAAGAGAGGTTTAAAATCTTTTCCCAATCTTGATTCTAGGAAGCGAATTTTCTTCCCCTCTAGTGCTGATGGCAACTAAATATTCAAAAGTACGCTTACCCATTGTGGGTTAGCGTAAAATAGCGTTGTGTCTCAAGCGTATTATAATTATGCGTAAAGTCTAAATCTTGCACTACTCCACCAATGACCCCTACCCATTTGTTTGTCTAAATGTGTCATGACTTTAAAATATCATGTCTTCCCTTCGAAGGTGCTAACACAGTGCCACGTATCTTTCTGCATTGTAATTATAAGGCGGGGCAACGTCTCTGGAATACAGTAACATCAGAGTCGTCATGATTCAGTAACGTCACGAACAGAGTCGTGCTTTTGGCTATTGAAGAAAAAAAATCCTCTAGAAGTTTAGCTTGAAGTACTGCAAACAGGATTTTAGTTACTATATTCCAAAATGAAGGTACATCGATAAAGTATACGCTGTAATTTCTACCAATCTTTTTTTGTTTAAGTACCGAATAAAAACTGTTTCCGCTAATGCTTGTAGCTCAAGCAGCTTTGCGCTTCCTTATTTACAATAACAGAATAACAACAACAAACAAATACAATCATAATAATAGTAAGAACTAACCTTCAGTAGTAGTTGTCATTCCACGTATGGTACCTGGCGTGTCCGACTCCATTTCCGCATAGGCAGTGACTAAGGCTCGTTGTTTTTCGTTCAATTTTGTGGGTACTTTAATCTTTATGTTAACATAGTGATCCCCATAACCATAAGTGTTCACTCGTCGAATACCTTTTCCATTCAATCGAATGCGGGTATGTGACTGAGTGCCTTCTGGGATCTTAAAATAAAAATCTGTTTCAAAAAAGGATAAAGGTAAACCTAGATTAAGTTTAGATTACATCGGCGCCAATTTTTGTGTGATTCCCTGTTTTCCCCACCCTTATCAGCATTTGCAAAATAGTTAAAGTAATATTTTGCAGTTTATGGTGAGCAATACAACGAAAGTTCATTTATCTGTAAAGAATAATGGATTTGCCTGTTTAAACATAAACGTAAAATTTGTCTTTGATTATGATAATCAGAGTAAATTAAGTTTAGGTCCTAATAATTAAGTAAATTAATTACACAAGTTATGGGGTCAGTGATCATGGTGAATTAAATGTGGCACTAAACTAATGGTGGCACAAGCCCATGAACTAGAAACCGATGATGGCCCAAAGCTAGAATGAACTTTTTTACAATTTTCTCAGGTTACAAAAAAAATTTCGTCGCCAAATCATGACCCTTTAAATGCAAAAATAATATTTTTTTTGCAATTCCAGCCTGAAGCTTATACGTTGCTTTGAAAATGAAGATATATATTTAATCTTTTAAAGTTTCCTCTTTGCATTTATAGTGGTTTCTTTTTTCGTGTAGTTTGCTTGGTACTCTTTCGTGAGCCTTCTTTAACTATCTAACTTTGAATTTTGTTTTGAAGCAAGATTAGTTGAAAATTTAACATCTTGTAATTTTTCGGATATTACCCAATACGGCAAAACCCTTATATACCCAAAACCCTTATATAGTAGACAATACCGAGGGCTTCCCATTGTAGGCTCCCATATCTCCCCACCCCCTCCCCCAAAAAAAATAAATAAAAGAGGCACTTTTGGCTGTATAACATAACGATAATATTTTTAACGAAACGATAGCATTCGGATACAAAAAAAAGTACATTTTAGTTACATGCAGTGAAATTTTTCAGACAATCAGAGAATTTCTCCTTGTCATTAATACACGTCTGATACATAGATACCAACAAAGCGTAGCTGAGAACACTCAAAACGCATGGAATTAATTACAACTCCACTCCCCCTCCCTCAATAAAAAAAACGGAAATCCATGTGTAAATACCAGAGTCTTATGAAGTAACCGCGAAGAATCTATTTCCTAATCGTAACACTTTAGTCACATTCACAAATAAAACTATATACGAAAAAT
This sequence comes from Artemia sp. Qi Xiang Cuo, assembly GCF_049724085.1. NCBI lineage: Eukaryota > Metazoa > Arthropoda > Branchiopoda > Anostraca > Artemiidae > Artemia > Artemia sp. Qi Xiang Cuo. The sequence goes on along the minus strand of NC_142797.1, from coordinate 9,590,657 downwards.
TGTTCCAAAAAAAATACTGGGGGGGGGGAGGTTGCAAAAAAAAACAACAAATAGGGGAAATGTTTCGAAAATAGTAAAAATGTCGATGTTTCTTCAAGGGAAGAAGGGGGCGGCATCAGGTTCTTGATGAATATTAGTCCGAACATCAGTTTGACAGAATATTAACTGAATAAAGGGGGAATCAGGGAACAAAAGGAAGAAAGAGAAAACAGAGGAGGGTAACAAGTAGGAAAGCGGAGAAAAAATCATATTCATAAAGAGGTTCCGTCACAAAGAGGATGAGGCTTTTTTGGCAAACTTTCAAAGTGAGCTAACAAAGCTTTCGTGACACTTAACGGAAAAGGTAGGGTTTACGTGGGCTGTTAGCACCAATGACAGGGAAGCAGGAACAGGGGTAATTTACAAATGGCAATTTATAAGAGATACGTCAGAAGAGAACTTACATTTACATCTTGATCTTCATAAATGCCTTGGACTCTAACCGTACCACCTAAAATGGCTTGTGATATTGATATTAATGCATCCGTATGAACATCAGCGCCATCTCTACGGAAATAAGATGATTTTTCTACTCTGAATGTAACAAAGACTTCTTTTTGGCCTACTTGCATTCGAACAGTTTGCCCGTCCTCAACGCCTTAAAAATGTAAAAACAAGAGTTAGAATCTAAGTTTTTAGAAAAAAGAATAATGTAGGATATCATGGCCTCAAAAGGGGGGGGGGGATACAAAAGCACAGGGGCCCAGGTTTAGGAGGGGGCCTGTAGACAACCATAAAAATTGAATATAACTTTTGATAAGGGTATATTTGTTAAGTTATTCACCTACCTAAAAATAATGGTGAAATTCAGAGATATGTCAGGTTTGCGAAGAGAACTCATCTATTTTTTTTTAATTCCTATGTACAGCCTGTTCTCGTTTCCTCTACTTTTAGAGGTATTTTTAGCCATAATCTTTAGACGTCAGATTGATTTAGCACCCGCTAAATTTTGGCAATCAAGAGTTTAATAAAGCAACCTTCTGTAGCCAGTCAAAATAACTATAACTTTATAATAATTTCAGCTAATTTCCAAAAGAGGAATTGACTTTCTGCCATTAACTGAAGTAAACTGAGTGACAAATACAGGAAGGGCAGGGGATTGGCTTATGTACGAGGTCTAATAAAAAGTATCGAGACTGCTGGAAAAAATATAAATATTTATTAGATTAAGTTATTTACATTCAATCTCCTTTAAAATATGCTCCTCCTAAGCCTATACGTGTTCACCAACGTTTCTGCAATTTTTTTAAAACACCTCTGGAAGTCATTTTTAGAAACTGCTCGTGGCTACTCTATCGCATTTTGTTTTATTTCATCTTTATCTTGAAAACGTTTAACCTTTAGCGCCATTTTCATCTTTGGGAACAAAAAAAAAAAATCAGACTGGTGAATAGGGGAGTTAAGAAACAACTGGGATATCATGTTTGGCCAAAACTGCCACCCAACATGGGCTAAATGGACTGAAGCGTTATTGTAATGCACTTTCCAAATACCAGCACTTTCTCTTTAAACTCGGCTCCTTTTCTTCGTGCAGCGCCATTTTCATCTTTGGGAACAAAAAAAAATCAGACTGGTGAATAGGGGAGTTAAGAAACAACTGGGATATCATGTTTGGCCAAAACTGCCACCCAACATGGGCTAAATGGACTGAAGCGTTATTGTAATGCACTTTCCAAATACCAGCACTTTCTCTTTAAACTCGGCTCCTTTTCTTCGTGCAGCGCCATTTTCATCTTTGGGAACAAAAAAAAATCAGACTGGTGAATAGGGGAGTTAAGAAACAACTGGGATATCATGTTTGGCCAAAACTGCCACCCAACATGGGCTAAATGGACTGAAGCTTTATTTTAATGCACTTGCCAAATACCAGCACTTTCTATTTAAACTCGGCTCCTTTTCTTCGTGCAGATCCATATTAAACTTTGTGAAAAAAAAAAAAATCAGACTGGTTAATAGTGGAGTTATGAGACAACTGGGATATCATGTTTGGCCAAAACTGCCACCCAACATGGGCTAAATGGACTGAAGCGTTATTGTAATGCACTTTCCAAATACCAGCACTTTCTCTTTAAACTCGGCTCCTTTTCTTCGTGCAGCGCCATTTTCATCTTTGGGAACAAAAAAAAATCAGACTGGTGAATAGGGGAGTTAAGAAACAACTGGGATATCATGTTTGGCCAAAACTGCCACCCAACATGGGCTAAATGGACTGAAGCGTTATTGTAATGCACTTTCCAAATACCAACACTTTCTCTTTAAACTCGGCTCCTTTTCTTCGTGCAGCGCCATTTTCATCTTTGGGAACAAAAAAAAAATCAGACTGGTGAATAGGGGAGTTAAGAAACAACTGGGATATCATGTTTGGCCAAAACTGCCACCCAACATGGGCTAAATGGACTGAAGCGTTATTGTAATGCACTTTCCAAATACCAGCACTTTCTCTTTAAACTCGGCTCCTTTTCTTCGTGCAGCGCCATTTTCATCTTTGGGAACAAAAAAAATCAGACTGGTGAATAGGGGAGTTAAGAAACAACTGGGATATCATGTTTGGCCAAAACTGCCACCCAACATGGGCTAAATGGACTGAAGCGTTATTGTAATGCACTTTCCAAATACCAACACTTTCTCTTTAAACTCGGCTCCTTTTCTTCGTGCAGCGCCATTTTCTTCTTTGGTAAAAAAAAAAAAATCAGACTGGTGAATAGGGGAGTTAAGAAACAACTGGGATATCATGTTTGGCCAAAACTGCCACCCAACATGGGCTAAATGGACTGAAGCTTTATTGTAATCCACTTGCCAAATACCAGCACTTTCTCTTTAAACTCGGCTCCTTTTCTTCGTGCAGCGCCATTTTCATCTTTGGGAACAAAAAAAAAATCAGACTGGTTTATAGTGGAGTTATTAAACAAATGGGATATCATGTTTGGCCAAAACTGCCACCCAACAGGGGCTAAATGGACTGAAGCGTTATTGTAATGCACTTTCCAAATACCAACACTTTCTCTTTAAACTCGGCTCCTTTTCTTCGTGCAGCGCCATTTTCATCTTTGGGAACAAAAAAAATCAGACTGGTGAATAGGGGAGTTAAGAAACAACTGGGATATCATGTTTGGCCAAAACTGCCACCCAACATGGGCTAAATGGACTGAAGCGTTATTGTAATGCACTTTCCAAATACCAGCACTTTCTCTTTAAACTCGGCTCCTTTTCTTCGTGCAGTGTCTCGTAAACGGACAAGAACATCAATGTAGTATTCCTTTGTTAGGGTCTGTCCTTTCAGAGCATACTTATGATGAACAACACCTTTGTAGTCGACAGAAACAGTCAACATAACCTTCACTTGACTCCGAACTTGACGAGCTTATTTTGGTTGTGGTGAATCAGGTGTCTTCCACTGCGAAAATTGTACCATTGTTTCTGGATCGTAGCCAAATACCCAAGTCTCGCCACCAGTTATAATTGATAAAAAAAAATCAAAAAAAATCATTAGATCGAGAACACTCAAGCAAATAAATGGCGATCTGTTTTCGGTTTTCTTTTTGCTCATCTGAGAGCAGTTTTGGAATAAAATCCGACAGGACGTAAAACACACTTTACTTGATTGCACCTAGAAGCCGACTGAGACAACTTTAATCTAATCTATGTCTAATATATTTTCCCAACACATAAAGTTAGATTAATATGGCACGTGCAAGTTCATACTCAAACGGTTTACGGTTAATCTTATCAGTCTCGATACAGTTGAAAATGGAATGACTATTTTGCTTTTATACAAAATCCTCAAAATCATTTAATACTCAAAATCCTCAAAATTTGATGTTTAGCAGTGATTTAAGGCAACAAACATAGTTATGCTTTTGTATGTTTTTTATATAATTTTTCTATCCAAAACAAAGACTATAAGAAACTTATAAAAGAAAAAAAAAACTAGCGCTTATGCCGAAAGCAGAATCATCAACGCCATCTAGCATTGGTGACTTTATTTGGCTTAAAACTGCTGTATATTTGTCTTTTCAGGTACATCGAAATGCAAGGGAAGAAGAGAAAGCAGTCCCCAATAAGCCTTCAGCCTTAGAGTCAGGTAACCTGCTTAAACTTCCTGTAAGTGCCCAAGCTCGCATATGCCTACTTTGAAGACAATGGATTTTGGGTTAAGATAATCCTTAAAAAATACTAATTACCAGTCACTTTGCAGAGAAATTTTATATAGCATTGTTGATTAATCTGACCAAATATATAAATTTCCTGCTAAAAAGGTAGTTTGACCTGCTTAAACAACCTGTATGTGCACAAGCTAGCATAAGCCTACTTTGAAGACAATGGATTTTGGGTTAAGATAATCCTTAAAAAAATACTGATTACCGGTCACTTTGCAGAGAAATTTTATATAGGATTGTTGATTAATCTGACCAATTATATAAATTTCCTGTTAAAAAGGTAGTTTAACCTGCTTAAACAACCTGTATGTGCACAAGCTAGCATAATGTACCGTGAGTAAAATGTGATATATTTAAAATACAAAAAATTAAAGTTAAGAGAGGTAATCTCTTATATAAGAGAAATAACAATGCCAGTTTGTTAAAAGGGAAGACATTAGAAAAAGAGTGGGTATAGAGGTCTCCACTCGTCCTTGCTATGTCTAGTTCCCTCATTGTAGGGTCGTTTACGTAAAACCGTGTGGTTATGACGCTGCAAAATGTGTTTCTTAAACAGCACGGACATGCTTGAAGACTGCAGGCATGAAATATGTTGTAAAATTAGACCTCAAACTTAATAATGAGCTGAATTTATATTTCAAGGGTTATTTTAAATTTAATATAGAATTAAATGAGTGCTGAGAAAGATTAAGTTAAATTGTGTGAAATAAAGTATACCGAGGAAAATAATAAGGGACATTACTTAAAGTTAAGAGAAGTAATCTCTTATATCAGAGAAATAACAATGCCAGTTTGTTAAAAACAATATATGCATATTAACATTGGCATATGCTTGATATTACCTTGTAGTATAACATTAACCATTTATTGAAACCAATCATATTGCTTATCATGTGTTATGACTATTTGTTTTAAAGAACGTGTGATTCTGCCTCATTATTTTTACTATAGGAAGTGGATTGACATATTGGAAATCAATCATTTCAATGCGTTGTCCAGTGCAAGTAAGACCTAGCAGCATCTATTTTTATAATACCTCAACCAACGAAGATTACTCAACATAGACTCCAGGCAATTTTCATCCCAGCTTGTTTACGAAAATCATAGTTACCTTTGATCGTTGTTTCCTCGACAACGAACCATATTGCGTATCAGGTAACAGTATATTTGATTTTCAGTATCCAGTGCAATATACAACAATATAATCACAAGAATCCTAAGAACCCGATTGACCAGTACAAGATATTATTTCATAAATATCATCCTTGATGATCATTATGGACCCATGTACCATACGACTGTATACTTATGATATTTGATGATCCCAAAAATTATTTATATGACGCAGATTCACGCGTCGAATCCCTTTCGACCATCTCTCGGTCTCCATCCTATCCCCTCTGTGTGGAAAGTTCATATCTCTGTTATCCCATAAATGTTACGAGACAATTTCCGAAAAATGAACCTGGAAACCAACCACTGAATTACAGAAACCAAAATTAACCCCAGTGATTAACCCCTTAGTGACAATATACTCCTCCCACAAGTTAAAGACAATATATTGAAGGAGTCACTAAAGTTCGATGTCGACCCATTCCCAACCCAAACTTCAATTCCCCTGAGATTAACCAAGGAATCACCGCAAAAGTTAATAGACGCAAGCCAGACACAAACAATTTTATAAGAGAACTATAATCTCTAAGTGCACGAATGAACAATTTTATACGAGAATTACATTCTGTATGTGCTTTAAAATATCCCAAGAATGATATGCTGAGAAGAAAACGAACGCAGTCCAAGTGTTCAACCCCTTAATGATAAGGCACCCTATGAACTATCCAAAAACAGCAGGTGAGAATGAACTCTGATATCAAACTCCACACACCTGTACCTGGGATTATACTTTCCCTTTTGACAATTGTAGAAGCAGAATGAACATAGCCAAGTTCGAACTATTCGGTGAAGAAACTATATTGTAAGTGTTTTTAAATTTTTGCCAAGACGAAAGGAGTGAAGGACCATAATTTATAACAGAAGGAGTGAGTACGCTAAGAGACACGTGGTTGGTGAAATAGGTGTGAAGTTAAACATGTCACATTTTAATAGTTTTGATAAAGAATAGTTTCGAAAAACAACTTTGATGAATTATTATCAAAATTATATAACGAACAAACCAAGTGAAAATGTTTTAATGATTACTAATGAATGTAGTGAACACTTTAAATCGTTTATATATATATATATATATATATATATATATATATATATATATATATATATATATATATATATATATATATATATATATATATGTGTGTGTGTGTATTGTTATTTACTTAGATAGAGTTAGTGTAAAGTCAATGTATTTCCCCATTAATTTAGCGTAGATAGGAAGCATAAAGCTTATAAAAAAGTAGAATAGACTAACCTTGTTGGAAATGTAAAAGTCATCAGTGTTAGACGTAGAAAAAAAATCTTTAGTAAAGTGGCTAGGCTAGAACCATAAATAATCTTAGTCCGGTAGATGAATTTTAGAAAGGAATATATAATAAAATAAGAAAAAGTAATAGAGAAAATTTTTTAGCACTCCTGATTAAGCCAAAATAAAAATATAAAATAATACAATGTCAATCAAAATCATATAGAATAAATTGTAAATAAATGGCGAATATTTCAAAAGTCAGAGGACAAGCAAGTCTTAATGACGGGACGTCATTAAATAATGGGAAAGGAAATATGTACCGTGAGTAAAATGTGATATTTTTAAAATACAAAAAGATAAAATTCCTTCTTTCTAAAGATAATTCCGACTCCCTCTAATTAAGTTTAAATCTAGTTTCAAAAAAGAAAAGTTCTTAATCAGCAAAAAGAGAAATTGCATTTTAGCTTCAGTCAAACAACGATGCTATTCGGTTTGAATTTCGCTAAGATAATTGGTAATAAAAAAAATGCTGGGTACAATGTTTCGCAGGAAAATCTAAGTTATAAGAGAGTGTGAACGTTGAAATCATCGAAATATTTAAAACAAAATTATTGGATAAATAGTTCGCATAATGTAGTGAGTTTGTGAACATAATTACAAAGTAGCGGCCCCCTCCACAGGACTTGGGCCAATCGTGAAAAAAGCTAGTAATGCGCAGGAGTTTTATTCGTGTGATATAGTGAAAAAAAAACAACTGTTTTTCGTTTCAATTATGGATTGTCTCTATTGCCATCAACATTATCTTTGAGAGCCAATTTATCCTTGCCTTTGTCGTTGTCATTTGAACTGAACAACTGCTGTAAACCTAAATATGTAAGTCAAAATAAAACTATTGCTTTTCTACTTGTGTTTATTTTATATGTCTGTATCTAGTCGCACGACAGGTAATTAGTTCGTATGTCTCCAAGGTACGTTCCCAGGGATCTGATTTCTACATAACATTAGAGGTAACTGATCTCCAGATAGCTCGAGGAAAAGAGGTTACATTTATATAGCTACATATTTTATTTTCTCGCTTTCAGCGGGTGGCGCGGTCAACCATTAACATTACTCCCCATTGCTGTGGCGCAGGCCTCGGTGGCACAATCTTTAGCGCTATAAGCGGCGCTATCGAAGAACGTATAATGTGTAAGTTTGCAGCCTTAAGGTACAGTATTAAGTTCGACGCGGTCAATCTTTATTACCACAATTAAACCACTCTAAATTTTTTTATCGCTACACATAAGCCTACTTTGAACACAATGGATTTTGGGTTAAGAAAATCCTTAAAAAAATACTAATTACCGGTCACTTTGCAGAGAAATTTTATATAGCATTGTTGATTAATCTGACCAAATATATAAATTTTCTTCTAAAAAAGGAAGTTTAACCTGCTTAAACAACCTGTATGTGCACAATCTAGCATAAGCCTACTTTGAAGATAATCGATTTTGGGTTCAGATAATCCTTAAAAAATACTAATTACCGGTCAGTTTGCAGAGAAATTTTATATAGCATTGTTGATTAATCTAACCAAATATATAAATTTTCTGCTAAAAAGGTAGTTTAACCTGCTTAAACAACCTGTATGTGCACAAGCTAGCATAAGCCTACTTTGAAGATAATCGATTTTGGGTTCAGATAATCCTTAAAAAAATACTAATTACCGGTCACTTTGCAGAGAAATTTTATATAGCATTGTCGATTAATCTAACCAAATATATAAATTTTCTGCTAAAAAAGGTAGTTTAACCTGCTTAAACAACCTGTATGTGCACAAGCTAGCATATGCCTACTTTGAAGATAATCGATTTTGGGTTCAGATAATCCTTAAAAAATACTAATTACCGGTCACTTTGCAGAGAAATTTTATATAGCATTGTTGATTAATCTAACCAAATATATAAATTTTCTGCTAAAAAAGGAAGTTTAACATGCTTAAACAACCTGTATGTGAACAAGCTAGCATAAGCCTACTTTGAAGATAATCTATTTTGGGTTCAGATAATCCTTAAAAAATACTAATTACCAGTCACTTTGCAGAGAAATTTTATATAGCATTGTTGATTAATCTAACCAAATATATAAATTTTCTGCTAAAAAGGTAGTTTGACCTGCTTAAACAACCTGTATGTGCACAAGCTAGCATAAGCCTACTTTGAAGATAATCGATTTTGGGTTCAGATAATCCTTAAAAAATACTAATTACCGGTCACTTTGCAGAGAAATTTTATATAGCATTGTTGATTAATCTAACCAAATATATAAATTTCCTGCTCAAAAGGTAGTTTGACCTGCTTAAACAACCTGTATGTGCACAAGCTAGCATAAGCCTACTTTGAAGATAATCGATTTTGGGTTCAGATAATCCTTAAAAAATACTAATTACCGGTCACTGTGCAGATAAATTTTATATAGCATTGTTGATTAATCTAACCAAATATATAAATTTTCTGCTAAAAAATGAAGTTTAACCTGCTTAAACAACCTGTATGTGAACAAGCTAGCATAAGCCTACTTTGAAGATAATCGATTTTGGGTTCAGATAATACTTAAAAAATACTAATTACCGGTCACTTTGCAGAGAAATTTTATATAGCATTGTTGATTAATCTAACCAAATATATAAATTTTCTGCTAAAAAAGGTAGTTTAACCTGCCTTAAACAACCTGTATGTGCACAAGCTAGCATAAGCCTACTTTGAAGATCATCGATTTTGGGTTCAGATAATCCTTAAGAAATACTAATTACCGGTCACTTTGCAGAGAAATTTTATATAGCATTGTTGATTAATATAACCAAATATATAAATTTTCTGCTAAAAAATGTAGTTTAACCTGCCTTAAACAACCTGTATGTGCACAAGCTAGCATAAGCCTACTTTGAAGATAATCGATTTTGGGTTCAGATAATCCTTAAAAAATACTAATTACCGGTCACTTTGCAGAGAAATTTTATATAGCATTGTTGATTAATCTAACCAAATATATAAATTTTCTGCTAAAAAAGGTAGTTTAACCTGCTGAATCAGCCTGTATGTTCACAAGCTAGCATAAGCCTACTTTGAAGATAATCGACTTTGGGTTCAGATAATCCTTAAAAAATACTAATTACCGGTCACTTTGCAGAGAAATTTTATATAGCATTGTTGATTAATCTAACCAAATATATAAATTTTCTGCTAAAAAAGTTATTTTAACATGATTAAACAAACTGTATGTGCACAAGCTAGCATAAGCCTACTTTGAAGATAATCGATTTTGGGTTCAGATAATCCTTAAAAAATACTAATTACCGGTCACTTTGCAGAGAAATTTTATATAGCATTGTTGATTAATCTAACCAAATATATAAATTTTCTGCTAAAAAGGTAGTTTAACCTGCTTAAACAACCTGTATGTGCACAAGCTAGCATAAGCCTACTTTGAAGATAATCGACTTTGGGTTCAGATAATCCTTAAAAAATACTAATTACCGGTCACTTTGCAGAGAAATTTTATATAGCATTGTTGATTAATCTAACAAAATATATAAATTTTCTGCTAAAAAGGTAGTTTAACCAGCTTAAACAACCTGTATGTGCACAAGCTAGCATAAGCCTACTTTGAAGATAATCGATTTTGGGTTCAGATAATCCTTAAAAAATACTAATTACCGGTCACTTTGCAGAGAAATTTTATATAGCATTGTTGATTAATCTAACCAAATATATAAATTTCCTGCTAAAAAAGGTAGTTTAACCTGCTTAAACAGCCTGTATGTGCACAAGCTAGCATAAGCCTACTTTGAAGATAATCGATTTTGGGTTCAGATAATCCTTAAAAAATACTAATTACCGGTCACTTTGCAGAGAAATTTTATATAGCATTGTTGATTAATCTAACCAAATATAAAAATTTTCTGCTAAAAAGGTAGTTTAACCTGCTTAAACAACCTGTATGTGCACAAACTAGCATAAGCCTACTTTGAAGATAATCTATTTTGGGTTCAGATAATCCTTAAAAAATACTAATTACCGGTCACTTTGCAGAGAAATTTTATATAGCATTGTTGATTAATCTAACCAAATATATAAATTTTCTGCTAAAAAGGTAGTTTAACCTGCTTAAACAACCTGTATGTGCACAAGCTAGCATAAGCCTACTTTGAAGATAATCGATTTTGGGTTCAGATAATCCTTAAAAATACTAATTACCGGTCACTTTGCAGAGAAATTTTATATAGCATTGTTGATTAATCTAACCAAATATATAAATTTTCTTCTAAAAAAGGTAGTTTAACCTGCTTAAACAACCTGTATGTGCACAAGCTAGCATAAGCCTACTTTGAAGATACTAGATTTTGGGTTCAGATAATCCTTAAAAAATACTAATTACCGGTCACTTTGCAGAGAAATTTTATATAGCATTGTTGATTAATCTAACCAAATATATAAATTTTCTGCTAAAAAGGTAGTTTAACCTGCTTAAACAACCTGTATGTGCACAAGCTAGCATAAGCCTACTTTGAAGATAATCTATTTTGGGTTCAGATAATCCTTAAAAAATACTAATTACCGGTCACTTTGCAGAGAAATTTTATATAGCATTGTTGATTAATCTAACCAAATATATAAATTTTCTGCTAAAAAGGTAGTTTAACCTGCTTAAACAACCTGTATGTGCACAAGCTAGCATAAGCCTACTTTGAAGATAATCGATTTTGGGTTCAGATAATCCTTAAAAAATACTAATTACCGGTCACTTTGCAGAGAAATTTTATATAGCATTGTTGATTAATCTAACCAAAAATATAAATTTTCTGCTAAAAAAGGAAGTTTAACATGATTAAACAACCTGTATGTGCACAAGCTAGCATAAGCCTACTTTGAAGATAATCGATTTTGGGTTCAGATAATCCTTAAAAAAAACTAATTACCGGTCACTTTGCAGAGAAATTTTATATAGCATTGTTGATTAATCTAACCAAATATATAAATTTTCTGCTAAAAAGGTAGTTTAACCTGCTTAAACAACCTGTATGTGCACAAGCTAGCATAAGCTACTTTGAAGATAATCGATTTTGGGTTCAGATAATCCTTAAAAAATACTAATTACCGGTCACTTTGCAGAGAAATTTTATATAGCATTGTTGATTAATCTAACCAAATATATAAATTTTCTGCTAAAAAGGTAGTTTAACCTGCTTAAACAACCTGTATGTGCACAAACTAGCATAAGCCTACTTTGAAGATAATCTATTTTGGGTTCAGGTAATCCTTAAAAAATACTAATTACCGGTCACTTTGCAGAGAAATTTTATATAGCATTGTTGATTAATCTAACCAAATATATAAATTTTCTGCTAAAAAGGTAGTTTAACCTGCTTAAACAACCTGTATGTGCACAAGCTAGCATAAGCCTACTTTGAAGATAATCGATTTTGGGTTCAGATAATCCTTAAAAAATACTAATTACCGGTCACTTTGCAGAGAAATTTTATATAGCATTGTTGATTAATCTAACCAAATATATAAATTTTCTGCTAAAAAGGTAGTTTAACCTGCTTAAACAACCTGTATGTTCACAAACTAGCATAAGCCTACTTTGAAGATAATCGATTTTGGGTTCAGATAATCCTTAAAAA
>NC_142797.1:9194282-9277874 GCF_049724085.1 Artemia sp. Qi Xiang Cuo | reverse complement strand
TTTTGCGGTTGACGCAATAAAGAATTGCCGCAAAATTAATTCAAAGTCAGCCGAATGCCGCCGCCTCTACCGGCGATGGCGCGCGTGTGATGCGACGTCGGCGTTGCAACACTTCGGCGGCGGTCAACTGGGCCTTTCGTTGGCAGTGTTGGGTCAATGTGCCGGCTTGGTGCCGGGGTCTAATTCTGTAGATTCTCAATGACAACTAGATCTTCAAAGAAAGCAACACCTTTCAAGCTCTTTGGTGCTGTGTGTTTTATTTTTGCTGTTTATTTTGATTCAGTTCAATTTAGATTCAATTGATGTTTTGCTAAGAAAAACATACGACAATTGGTCACTTGAGTTTCGTGAGCTTTTATTTTGTTTTTAATTTTTGACTATTTTTTATGAGCGTCATCAAATATTTACATCTAAATTTTAAATTGTCTTGTTATTGACTGAAAATCACAGCAAAGACAAAGAGAAAAAGGAAGAGAGAAAGTAAAATAATATATAAAAAAATGAGTACTTAAAACAAAAGCATCTGTTTGCAATGACTCACTCATGTAAAACTGTCTATGCAGTGCAGTTTTGATGGCATATATGGCTATGCAGGCATGATGGCATGTATGCAGACATGATGCAGGCATGCAGTTCAGTGTAGGTAAATATATAAAAAACTGCTTGCATATTACCCATTGTTTGGATCACTGCTCAATTTTTTAACTACAAAAAGCGTAATGTTGTGTGAAGTATTTGTATTTTAATACAAATAGCATCTATTAGACCTATTTGTATCTTAAGGTGCTTGCTTAATGAAAACTTGACTGGTGATTATCGAGAGCCATAATTATGGTTTCTCTATAGCACTTGCTTTATTTTCTGCAGGCTACATGAGGACTTTTCTGCTTCTTACCTTTTTTTGTTGGAGGGCAATAGAACTTTTGATTTCTGTCAAAATGAGCCTTCTCCGATCTTCTAGAACAGGCCTTCCTAAACTATAGGCCGCAGCACCAGATGGGGTCGCGTAGGAAAGTCATGGGGTCGCAAAAGATTTTAAAGTCAAAGATTTAAATATTGAAGTCAAATATTTATAACATACTACAGGAAAAAACACATTATGACTCATTATGACCATATAACTTTTACTCACGGCCTTATTCACCGAGAGGCCCTTGCAACAAAAAAATTAGCACCATAATTGAACGATGTGCTTCAGAATTCTGTTAAGATTATAAGGTTTATTAAGAGCCGTGCCCTTAACAGTCACTTATTTTCAAATCTTTGTAAGGATATGGATTCCGTCTCTACAACTTTATTATTACATGCAAAAGTAAGATGGTTTTCAAGAGGTCAAAGTTTAAAAAGATTATCATAGGCAGTGCAATGGCGCTTTCTATGTAAAGAACGATGTTGGCACAATGTACTATTTATTTTTTTTTTATTTTTTTGTTGGTTTTAGACCAAGGCACTTTGTATCGAAGGAGTTGTCGTAGAAACTTGGGAAAAGGCTCATTATTTGGAGATTAGAAGGGTTTGTCCCCTTTTTATATAGTCAAAAGTGATTGGAGGGCACCTAATACCCCTTCCACGCCCACCATTTCACCAAACACATCCAAAAGAAATTTGATATAGCCATTTTGTTCAACGTAGTTGAAAGATCTAGAAATTATGTCCTTGAGGAGGACACTCCCCCCACAGTCCTCAGGGCAAGGGTTGTAATTTATGGCCTGGAGGCATATAAGGTTTTTACTGAAAGTGTTGTCATAGAAACTTCAAAAAGGGCTCATTCAATTGGAAATTCAGAGGGCTAGTGCCCATTTTAATAGTCGAAAGTGATTGGAGGGCAACTACCCCTCTCTTAACCCAACATTTCTCAAAACAAATCCAATCCAAATTTTGAGATAGCCATTTTGTTCAACGTAGTTGCAAGTTCTGGAAAGTAGGTAATTGAGGATGACAAACCCCCCACAGCCCACAGCCCTCAGGGCAAGGGTTGTAAGTTATACCCTGGGAGTTTATAAGGTTTTTATAGAAAGTTTTGGCGTAAAAACTTCAAAAGGGCTCATTCAATTGGAAATTCAAAGGGCTAGTGCCCTTTTTGATATTTGACAGTAATTGGAGGGCTCTCACGCCCACCATTCCCCCAAACACATACCATCAAAATTTTGAGATATCTATTTTTTTTAAACGCAGTTGAAAGTTTTTGAAATTAGGTCTTTGAGGATGATAACCTCCTCAGAGCCCTCAGGGTAAGGGTAGTAAGTTATACCCTGGGGAAATTTAATGTTTTTATAGAAAGCGTTGTCATAGAACTTCAGAAAAGGCTCATTTGATTGGAAAGTAAGAAGGTTAGCCTCTTTTTTGATAGTTGAAACTGATTGGAGGACAGCTAACCCCCCTCTCATGCCCACCATTTCCCCAAATGGATCCAATCAAATGGTTGAGATACCCATTTCGTTAAACGTAGTTGAAAATACTGGAAATTAGGTCTTTAAGGATGATAACCCTCACCGAAACACCCCTCAGGGCAAGGGTTGTAATTTGTACCCTGGAGGCATTTCAGGTTTTTTATAGAAAGAGTTGTCATAGAACTTGAGATAGGGCTCATTTGATTGGAAAGTAAGAAGGTTAGCCTCTTTTTTGATAGTTGAAACTGATTGGAGGGCAGATAACCCCCCTCTCATGCCCACTATATCCTCAAATACACCCAATCAAAATTTTGAAATAGCCATTTTTTTCAACAATTTTTTTCAAAACCCTCACCCAAACACCCCTCAGGACAAGGGTTGTAAGTTATACCCTTGGGGCATATAAGGCTTTTATGGAAAGTGTTGTTGTGGAAACTTCAAAAAGGGCTCATTCGATTCGAAATTGAAAAGGATAGTGCCCTTTTTAATAGTAAAAACTAATTGGAGGGCAACTAACTCCCTCTCATACACCCACCCTTTCCTCAAACACACCTAATCAAAATTTAGAGATAGCCATTTTTTTCAACGTAGTTGAGAGTTAAAGAAATTTGTTATTCCAAGACGGCCACCCCCCCCCCCCCAGATCCGCAGGGGACGGGGTGTAAATTATGCCCGGGGGATGTGTAAGTTTTTTTTTTTTTACAGAAAATGATGTTGTAGAAACTTAAAGAAGGGCTCATTCCATTGGAAATTGAGAGAGCTAGTGTTCTTTTTAATAGTCGAAAGTAATTGAAGGGCACCACACCCCCCTCTCACACCAACCATTTCCCCAACCACATGCAATCAAAATTTTGAGATATCTATTTTTTTTAAACGCAGTTTACAGCTGTGGAAATTAGGTCTTTGAAGATGACAACCCCTTCCACAACCCTCCGGGAAAGGGATGTTAGTTATGCCCTTGGGCATATAAGGTTTTATAGAAATTATTGTCGTAGAAACTTCAAAAAGGGCTCATTCAATTGGATATTGAAAGGGTTAGTGGCCTTTTTAATAGACGCAAGTGATTGGAAGGCATCAAACCTCCTCACACCCGCCATTTTCTCGAACACATTCTATCAAAATTTTGAGATAGCTATTTTGTTCAACGTAGTTTAAAGGTCCTGAAATTGTAATGTCTTGGGGGCACAAAAGATTTTTATAGAAAGTGTTGTCTTCAAAAAGGGCTCATTCAATTGGGAATTGAGAGACTAGTGCCCTTATTAATAGTCAAAAGCTATTGGAGGGTGAATGCTCCCAACGCCCATCATTTCCCCTAATGCTTCCGATCAAAATTTTGATAGAGCCATCTTGTTGAACGTAGTTGAAGGCTCTGGAAATTATGTTTTTGAGTTTGATACCCCAACCCCCAACATCCATAGGGCTAAGGTTTTAAGTTATGCCCTGGGAGCATATTAGGTTTTTATAGTGTGTTGTCGTAGAAACTTCAAAAAGGGCTCATTCAATTGCGAATTGAGATGACAGATCACTTCATAGGAAGTTAAAAAACACCGATTTCCCAAGGATTAGATTGGAATTTTTTTTGAAAAAACAGGAGAATCTCCTGTTTTAATCATAATTGCGAATTAGAAGTAATTATAACGTAGTCCTTAAATTTGTTTTGTTTAATACTCATTCTAGAATGAGTATTAAACTCATGACGGTAATAACGTAATGAGACCCATACGGTAATAACACTGTCGATTTGGAGGTATATTCCTGTAAGACACACGAATTTGTTTCGAACAGATCGTGGTAACGAAGTGTATGTAAGTAGTAAGCGCCCAATTCGTCCGAAACCTACACGCAAACCTACGCCTGAGGCATGGGTATGTGTGTAGGTTTCGAACGAATTGGGGTTACCAGGGTCATTTGCAAATTTGTTTTCTGGTAGGTATAATCTGGTTTGGTAGGTACAATCTGGTTAGGTGGGTATAATCACATTGCCTATTCAAAGGTAGCGTGCAATTTAAACTGCATCAATTATTCTATTCCAGTTTTTCTAAAACCAGTATTGTCTATAACTTAATTTACGTAGGCTAAACTTCCGATGGTTAAGAAAGCGTAACAGGTAATTAAAGTATGAGGAATGGGATGCTATAATTACAATGGTTTTAAGTTGAAAATTGTGACGTAAAAATAACTCAGTTATTTCTTGCGTGTATAGGAATTCCCATGTTATTTGCTTGTCTGTATTTTGTGGTAAATAAGCAGTTTTTGTATCTTTTAAAAGAGCTTTACGGGGATTGAGAGACTCAGTTGCCTAATTCTGTGTGATTTTTCTTTACTTGATGGTCATTAAAAACGAAATTTTGTGTTAAATAAGTAGTTTTTGTATCTTTTAAAAGAGCTTTACAGGGTTTGAGGGACTCAGTTGCCTAATTCTATGGGTTTTTTCTTTACTTGACGATCATTAAAAACGAAATTATTATGTTAAATAAGTAGTTTTTGTATCTTTTAAAAGAACTTTACGGGGATTGAGAGACTCAGTTGCCTAATTCCGTGTGATTTTTCTTTACTGAGTAGTCGTTAAAAACGAAATTTTTGTGTTAAATAATTAGTTTCTGTGTCTTTTAAAAGATCTTTACGCGGTTTGAGGGACTCAGTAGCCTAATTCCATGGGTTTTTTCTTTATTTGTTGATCATTAAAAACGAAATTCTTGTGTTAAATAAGTATTTTTTGTATCTTTTAAAATAGCTTTACGGGGATTGAGAGACTCAGTTGCCTAATTCCGTGTGATTTTTCATTACTTGTTGGTCATTAAAAACGAAATTTTTGTGTTAAATAAGTAGTTTTTGTAGCTTTTAAAAGAGCTTTTCGGGGATTGAGAGACTCAGTTGCCTAATTCCGTGTGATTTTTCTTTACTTGGTGGTCATTAAAAAGGAATTTTTTGTGTTAATTAAGTAGTTTTTGTATCTTTTAAAAGAACTTTACGGGGATTGAGACACTCAGTTGCCTTATTCCGTATGATTTTTCTTTACTTGATGGTCATTAAAAACGAAATTTTTGTGTTAAATAAGTAGTATTTGTATCTTTTAAAAGAGCTTTACGGGGAATTGAGAGACTCAGTTGCCGGATTCCGTATTATTTTTCCTTACTTGGTGGTCATTAAAAAAGAAATTTTTGTGTTAAATAAGTAGTGTTTGTATCTTTTAAAAGAGTTTTTCGGGGATTGAGAGACTCAAATGCCTAATTCCGTGTGATTTTTATTTAATTTGTTGTCCTTAAAAACTTAATTTTTGTGTTAAATAAGAAGTTTTTTGTATATTTTAAAAGAGCTTTACGGGGATTGAGAGACTCAGTTGCCTAATTCCGTGTGATTTTTCTTTACTTGGTAGTCATTAAAAACGAAATTTTTGTGTTAAATAAGTAGTTTTTGTATCTTTTAAAAGAGCTTTACGGGGATTGAGAGACTCAGTTGCCTAATTCCGTGTGATTTTTCTTTACTTGATGGTCATTAAAAACAAAATTTTTGTGTTAAATAAGTAGTTTTTGTATCTTTTAAAAGAGCTTTACGGGGATTGAGAGACTCAGTTGCCTAATTCCGTGTGATATTCCTTTACTTGATGGTCATTAAAAACGAAATTATTGTGCTAAATAAGTAGTTTTTGTATCTTTTAAAAGAAATTTACGGGGATTGAGAGACTCAGTTGCCTGATTGCGTGTGATTTTTCTTTACTTGAGAGTCATAAAAAACGAAATTTTTATGTTAAATAAGTAGTTTTTGTAGCTTTTAAAAGTGCTTTACGGGGATTGAGAGACTCAGTTGCCTAATTGCGTGTGATTTTTCTTTACTTGGTGGTCATTAAAAACGAAATTTTTGTGTTAAATAAGTAGTTTTTGTATCTTTTAAAAGATCTTTACGGGGATGGAGAGACTCAGTTGCCTAATTCCGTATGATTTTTCTTTCCTTGATGGTCAATAAAAGCGAACTATCTGAGTTAAATAAGTAGTTTTTGTATCTTTTAAAAGAGCTTTACGGGAATTGAGAGTCTCAGTTGCCGGATTCCGTGTGATTTTTCCTCTTTTCAGTAAAGACATTCGATATCCTAAAAGTGTTTAATTAAAAATTTTTTTAAAACTTCGAAATTTTTCAACTTTATTTATTTTTTTCTTTTTGTACATAACTCAGAATGTCAAAATATGCTTACAGTTCTAACAATTGCGCTCTGTGATTGGTCAGAGACACGATGTGACTTTCCCACTGGTATTCTAAGACCGGTTATTGACACTACCTAATCTATTGCATGTATTAAATCAGTTTTTTTTACGCAATGGAACGATAAACACATAAGTCATATCTTTAAAAAAAGTGAAGATGGAGCATTTTAATAAAGTGTGTTTACATAACAAGGTTATTGTAGCATTGAATGCTGACAAAGAGAAGAATTTAAAGTTTGAAACAAGTACAGGTGGTAGCACTATTGGAAATGTATGCATGCATTGTCATGACAGTAAGGAATTATATTTCTTTGGAATACCGAAAAAATTCAACTCTTATGTTCATGGTTATGCGAGATTGAGATCTCCAGAGATGATTGCACTCAAAGAGAATGCCAACATAAAAATAATCATTGATAATAGAGGACAACTCCTTGCTACTGTTGCAGGTAACACATTAGCTACTGTTACATCCAATCGTCACCTGTCGGGTATTAGCATTCAACGGAAGATCAATAAAAGAAAGGCCTACTCTTCTAATAATATCGTAAACAATATCTTGTCTACGTGCCTAAACTGTTACCTGTGTAAAAATAATGTGATAATATAAAGTGAAACTGCAAGAAAAATAAAAAGGGCATTGTCAGAAAATATCACGATGGAATATAAAGATGAATCGATGAAAAACAAAGCACCAGCAAACGTTACTGCCATTGATCAAACAGTCATTGAACCAAATAATACCAAAGACGAAAAGCATATTGAGCCTGTTGATGAGACACCAGTAAAAATTGTGTATGACTCAAAATGGAATACTGATTATTCTACTGATTACGAACTAAGAGAAGACAATAGCTATAATATCAAGAGAGAACATGGTGAACTATTTTATGGAACAGATTCAATATGTCCAAAGTTAATCATTGATATTAATTATGTATCATAATATATTTTTGTATTAATATTCGACATAGCATTATTTCATTAAAAATACATTATGCATTACATTGTTATGTGTTCGTTATTTTTAGAGTCAGCTAGCATATCAAACGTTTAGAATGTCTAATAAAACGTCGGAGATGTAAGAAAAGGAATTTGCATACATCTATTGGCAGACACATGGGAACAAATTCTTTCTTGAATTCGCCTCTTGGATAAATAAAAAAAGACATTTCATTCAAGAAATTATGACGAAACTCTAAGTAAGCAACAAACTCTTTCTTGAAGTTACCTCATGGATACACAATGCAGAAATTTCATTTAAGAAATTATCAAAAATTGTAAGTAAGTAGCAAATTCTTTCAAAAATATGTTAAGACGTTTATGCAATAAATATCTAAGCTTAACCCGTCTCTATTCTTCAGAATAGTTTTATTCATTTCATTAAATTATGAAGAAATTGTAAGTAAGTAACAATAGCTTTCTTGAATTCGCTTCCTGGACACAATACAGATATTTAATTCAAGAAATCATAATAAAATCGCAAGTAAGTAATAAAGTCTTAATTGTTTTCACCTATTGGATACACAATACTGAAATTTCATTCAAGAAATTATGAAGGAATTGTAAATAGGTAACACACTCATGTTACCTCATGAATACACTTTGCAGAAATTTCATTTAAGGAATTATCAAAAATTTTAAGTAAGTAGCAAATTCTTTCTTGAATTCGCCCCCCGGGTAAATAAAAAAGACAGTTCATTAAAGAAATTATTAAAAAATTGTAAGTAAGTAGCAAATTCTTTCTTGAATTCACCAGCTGAATAAACAAAAAAGACATTTCGTTCAAGAAATTATGACAAAATTCCAAGTAAGTAACAAACTCTTTATTGTTTTCATGACTTAGATACACGATGTAGAAATTTAATTCAAGAAATTATGAAAAAATTCTCAGTAAGTAACAATTTCGTTCTTGAAGTCAACTCTTGGATACACAATACGTAAATTTAATTTATTAAATTATGAAAAAAAAATTTCTTTATTGAAGTCAACACTTGGATACACAATACGGAAATTTCATTCAAGAAATTATGAAAATATTGACTTATATACACGATGTAGAAATTTAATTAAAGAAATTATGAAAAAATTCTCAGTAAGTAACAATTTCGTTCTTGAAGTCAACTCTTGGATACACAATACGTAAATTTCATTTAGTAAATTATGAAAAAAAAACAATTTCTTTCTTGAAGTCTACTCTTGGATACACAATACGGAAATTTCATTCAAGAGATTATGAAAATATTTGTAAGTAAGTAACAAACTCTTTTTGTTTTCACCTCTTGGATATACAGTACAGATACTTCATTCAAGAAATTATGAAAAAACCACAAGTAAGTAACTGTTTTTTTCTCTTTATCAAAAACAATTTTCACTTAGCTACACGATGTAGAAATTTAATTCAAGAAATTAGGAAAAAATTCTCAGTAAGTAACAATTTCTTTCTTGAAGTCAACTCATGGATACACAATATGGAAATTTCATTCAAGAATTTCATGACTTAGATACACGATGTAGAAATTTGATTCAAGAAATTATGAAAAAAGTCTCAGTAAGTAACAATTTCTTTCTTGAAGTCATCGCTTGGATAAACAATACGGAAATTTCATTCAAGAAATTATGAAAATATTTGTAAGTAAGTAACAAACTCTTTATTGATTTCACCTCTTGGATATACAATACAGATACTTCATTCAAGAAATTATGAAAAAATCGCAAGTAAGTAACTTTTTTCTCTTTATCACAAACAATTGTCACTTAGCTAAATGATGTAGAAATTTAATTCAAGAAATTATTGAAAAAATTCTCAGTAAGTAACAATTTCTTTCTTGAAGTCAACTTTGGATACGCAATACGGAAATTTCATTCAAGAAATTATGAAAAATTGTAACTAAGTAGTAAATTCTTCTTGAATTTACCTGTTGGACAAACAAAAAAAGACATTTCGTTCAAGAAATTATGACAAAATTCTAAGTAAGTAACAAACTTTTTATTGTTTTCACAAGTTAGATATACGACGTAGAAATTAAATTCAAGAAATTATGAAAAATTCTCAGTCTAAGTAGAAAATTATATCTTTAATTTACCTGTTTTATAATAAAAAAAACATTTCATTTAAGAATTTATGACAAAATTCTAAGTAAGTAACAAACTATATTTCTTTCATGAGTTAGATATAAGACATAGAAATTAATATCATGAAATTATGAAACAATTCTCAGTCTAAGTAGCAAATTTTTCTGAATTCACCTGTTGGATAAACAAAAAAAACAAAAAGACATTTCGTTCAAGAAATTATGACAAAATTCTAAGTAAGTAACAAACTTTATTGTTTTCACGAGTTAGATATACGATGTAGAAATTAAATTCATGAAATTATGAAAAATTTCAGTAAGTAACCATTTCTTTCTTGAAGTCAACTTTGGATACACAATACGGAAATTTCATTCAAGAAATTATGAAAATATTTGTAAGTAAGTAACAAACTCTTTATTAATTTCACCTCTTGGATATACAGTACAGATACTTCATTCAAGAAATTATGAAAAATCGCAAGTAAGTAGCTTTTTTTCTCTTTATCACAAACAATTTTCACTTAGCTGCGCGATATAGAAATTTAATTCAAGAAATTATGAAAAAATTCACAGTAAGTAACAGTTTCTTTCTTGAAGTCAACTCTTGGATACACACAATAAGGTAATTTCATTCAAGAAATTATAAAAAATATTTGTAAGTAAGTAACAAGTTTTTATTGATTTCACCTCTTGAATATACAGTACAGATACTTCATTCAAGAAACGTGATTAAACACATTTTGAAACTACATGCTATTTGTATGCCTTTCTTGGCACCTTTCCAAACGAGCGGGGATTCCCCACTGGTTCCTACACATTACAAAAGTGAGCAGTACGAAAACTCCACGTTTTCAACCAGACTGGTTTTTTAGGGATCAATCAGGAGAGATATGCAAAGCCGACATAGCTTTAATTCATTTTTTTAAGGTTCATTTAGACGAGGTTACGTGCGCGCACGTAACTGCGTCTAAATGAACCTTAAAAAAAAATGAAATAAAGCTATGGCGACTTTGCATATCTCTCCTGATTGATCCCTAAAAAACCAGTCTGGTTGAAAACGTGGAGTTTTCGTACTGCTCACTTTTTTGCAATGTGTAGGAACCAGTAGGGAATCCCCGCTCGTTTGGAAAAGTGCCAAGGAAAGGCATACAAATAGCATGTAGTTTCAAAATGTGTTTAATCACGTTTCTTGAATGAAGTATCTGTACTGTATATTCAAGAGGTGAAATCAATAAAGAGCTTGTTACTTACTTACAAATATTTTTTATAATTTCTTGAATGAAATTTCCTTATTGTGTGTATCCAAGAGTTGACTTCAAGAAAGAAACTGTTACTTACTGTGAATTTTTTCATAATTTCTTGAATTAAATTTCTATATCGCGTAGCTAAGTGAAAATTGTTTGTGATAAAGAGAAAAAAAGCTACTTACTTGCGATTTTTTCATAATTTCTTGAATGAAGTATCTGTACTGTATATCCAAGAGGTGAAATTAATACAGAGTTTGTTACTTACATACAAATATTTTCATAATTTCTTGAATGAAATTTCCGTATTGTGTATCCAAGAGTTGACTTCAAGAAAGAAATGGTTACTTACTGAGAATTTTTTCATAATTTCATGAATTTAATTTCTGCATCTTATATCTAACTCGTGAAAACAATAAAGTTTGTTAATTAATTTTAATTTTGTCTTAATTTCTTGAACGAAATTTTTTTTTTTTTTTTGTTTATCCAACAGGTGAATTCAAGAAAGAATTTGCTACTTAGACTGAGAATTTTTTCATAATTTATTGAATTTAATTTATACATCGTATATATAACTAGTGAAAACAATAAAGTTTGTTACTTACTTAGAATTTTGTCATAATTTATTGAACGAAATGTTTTTTTTTTTTTGTCCAGCAGGTGAATTCAAGAAAGAATTTGTTACTTAGACTGATAATTTTTTCATAATTTCTTGAATTTAATTTCTACGTCGTATATCTAACTTGTGAAAACAATAAAGAGTTTGTTACTTACTTAGAATTTTGTCATAATTTCTTGAACGAAATGTCTTTTTTTTGTTTGTCCAACAGGTAAATTCAAGCAAGAATTTGCTATTTAGTTACAATTTTTTCATAATTTCTTGAATGAAATTTCCGTATTGAGTATCCAAGAGATGACTTCAAGAAAGAAATTGTTACTTACTGATAATTTTTTCAATAATTTCTTGAATTAAATTTCTACATCATTTAGCTAAGCGAACATTGTTTGTGATAAAGAGAAAAAAAGTTACTTACTTGTGATTTTTTCATAATTTCTTGAATGAAGTATCTGTATTGTATATACAAGAGGTGAAATCAATAAAGAGTTTGTTACTTACTTACAAATATTTTCATAATTTCTTGAATGAAATTTCCGTATTGTGTATCCAAGCGATGACTTCAAGAAAGAAATTGTTACTTACTGAGAATTTTTTCATAATTTCTTGAATCAAATTTCTAGATCGTGTATCTAAGTCATGAAATTCTTGAATGAAATTTCCATATTGTGTCCATGAGTTGACTTCAAGAAAGAAATTGTTACTTACTGAGAATTTTTTCCTAATTTCCTGAATTAAATTTCTACATCGTGTAGCTAAGTGAAATTTGTTTTTGATAAAGAAAAAAAAAAGTTACTTACTTGTGATTTTTTCATAATTTCTTGAATGAAGTATCTGTACTGTATATCCAAGAGGTGAAAACAAAAAGAGTTTGTTACTTACTTACAAATATTTTCATAATCTCTTGAATGAAATTTCCGTATTGTGTATCCAAGAGTAGACTTAAAGAAAGAAATTGTTTTTTTTTCATAATTTACTAAATGAAATTTCCGTATTTTGTATCCAAGAGTTGACTTAAAGAACGAAATTGTTACTTTCTGAGAATTTTTTCATAATTTATTGAATTAAATTTCTACATCGTGTATATAATTAAATTTTTTAATAATTTCTTTAATTAAATTTTCGTATTGTGCATACAAGTTTTGACTTAAAGAAAGAAATGGTTTTTTTCATAATTTAATAAATTAAATTTAAGTATTGTGTATCCAAGAGTTGACTTCAAGAACGAAATTGTTACTTACTGAGAATTTTTTCATAATTTCTTGAATTAAATTTCTACATCGTGTATCTAAGTCATGAAAACAATAAAAAGTTTGTTACTTACTTGGAATTTTGTCATAATTTCTTGAACGAAACGTCTTTTTTGTTTATCCAGCAGGTGAATTCAAGAAAGAATTTGCTACTTACTTACAATTTTTTCATAATTTCTTTAATGAACTGTCTTTTTTATTTACCCGGGGGGCGAATTCAAGAAAGAATTTGCTACTTACTTAAAATTTTTGATAATTCCTTAAATGAAATTTCTGCAAAGTGTATTCATGAGGTAACATGAGTGTGTTACCTATTTACAATTCCTTCATAATTTCTTGAATGAAATTTCAGTATTGCGTATCCAATAGGTGAAAACAATAAAGCCTTTATTACTGACTTGTGATTTTATTATGATTTCCTGAATTAATTATCTGTATTGTGTTCAGGAAGTGAATTCAAGAAAGCTCGTGTTACTTTCTTATAATTTATTCATAATTTAATGAAATGAATAAAACAATTCTGAAGGATAGATACGGGTTAAGCTTAGATATTTATTGCTTAAACGTATTAACATATTTTTGAAAGAATTTGCTACTTACTTACAATTTTTGATAATTTCTTAAATGAAATTTCTGCATTGTGTATCCATGAGGTAACTTCAAGAAAGAGTTTGTTGCTTACTTAGAGTTTCGTCATAATTTCTTGAATGAAATGTCTTTTTTTTATTTATCCAAGAGGCGAATTCAAGAAAGAATTTGTTCCCATGTGTCTGACAATAGATGTATGCAAATTCCTTTTCTTACATCTCCGACGTTTTATTAGACATTCTAAACGTTTGATATTCTAGCTTACTCTAAAAATAATGAACACATAACAATGTAATGCATAATATATTTTTAATGAAATAATGCTATATAGAGTATTAATACAAAAATATATTATGATACATTATTAATATCAATGATTAACTTTGGAAATTTTGAATCTGTTCCATAAAATAGTTCACCATGTTCTCTCTTGATATTGTAGCTATTGTATTCTCTTAGTTCGTAATCAGTAGAATAATCATTATTCCATTTTGAGTCATACACAATTTTTACTGGTGTCTCATCAACAGGCTCAATATGCTTTTCGTCTTTGATATTATTTGGTTCAATGACTGTTTGATCAATGGCAGTAACGTTTGCTGGTGCTTTGTTTTTCATCGATTCATATTTATATTCCATCGTGATATTTTCTGACAATGCACTTTTTATTTTTCTGGCAATTTAACTTTATATTATCACATTATTTTTTCACATGTAACAGTTTCGGCACGTATACAAGATATTGTTTACGATATTAGTAGAAGAGTAGGCCTTTCTTTTATTGATCTTACGTTGAATGCTAATACCCGAAAGGTGACGATTGGATGTATCAGTAGGTAATGTGTTACCTGGAACAGTAGCAAGGAGTTGTCCTCTATCATCAATGATTATTTTTATGTTGGCATTCTCTTTGAGTGCAATCATCTCTGGAGATCTCAGTCTCGCATAACCATGAACGTAAGAGTTAAATTTTTTCAGTATTCCAAAGAAATATAATTCCTTACTGTCATGACAATGCATGCATACATTTCCAATAATGCTTCCACCTGTACTTGTTTCAAACTTTAAATTCTTCTCTTTGTCAGCATTAAATGCTACAATAACCTTGTTATGTAAACACACTTTATTAAAATGCTCCATCTTCATTTTTTTTTTTTAGATATGAATTATGTGTTTAGCGTACCACTGCGTAAAAAATTCTGATTTAATTCATGCAATCGATTATGTAGTGTGAATAGCCGGTTATAGAATACCTTTGGTGAAGTCACATCGTGTCTCTGACCAATCACAGAGCGCAATTGTTAGAGCTGTAAGCATATTTTGACATTCTGAGTTATGTACAAAAAGAAAAAAATAAATAAAGTTTAAAAATTTTTAAGTTTTAAAAAAGTTTTAATTAAACACTTTTAGGATATCGAATTTATTTACTTAAAATAGGAAAAATCACACTGAATCAGGCAACTGAGTCTCTCAATTCCCGTAAAGCTCTTTTAAAATATATAAAAACTACTTATTTAACACAGAAAGTTCGTTTTTAATGACCACAAAGTAAAGAAAAATCACACTGAATTAGGCAACTGAGTCTCTCAATCCCCGTAAAAATCTTTTAAAAGATACAAAAACTACTTATTTAACACGAAAATTTCGTTTTTAATGACCACCAAGTAAAGAAAAATCACACGCAATTAGGCAACTGAGTCTCTCAATCCCCGTAAAGCTCTTTTAAAAGATACAAAAACTACTTATTTAATACAAAAATTTCGTTTTTAATGACCACCAAGTAAAGAAAAATCACCAGGAATTAGGCAACTGAGTCTCTCAATCCTCGTAAAGCTCTTTTAAAAGCTACAAAAACTACTTATGTAGCCTAAAAATTTCGTTTTTAATTACAACCAAGTAAAGAAAAATCACACGCACTTAGGCAACTGATTCTATCCATCCCCTTAAAGCTTTTTTAAAAGATAAAAAAAATACTTATTTAACACAAAAATTTTGTTTTTAATGACCATCAAGTAAAGAAAAATCACACGGAATTAGGCAACTGAGTCTCTCAGTCCCCGTAAAGTTCTTTTAAAAGATACAAAAACTACTTATTTAACACAAAAATTTCGTTTTTAATGACAAACAAGTAAAGAAAAATCACACTGAATTAGGCAACTGAGTCTCTCAATCCCGGTAAAGCTCTTTTAAAAGATACAAAAACTACTTATTTAACAAAAAAATTTCGTTTTTAATGACCAAAAAGTAAAGAAAAATCACACGGAATTAGGCATGTGAGTCTCTCAATCCCCGTAAAGCTCTTTTAAAAGATACAAAAACTACTTATTTAACACAAAAATTTCGTTTTTAATGACCATCAAGTAAGGACAAATCACACGGAATCCGGCATCTGAGTCTCTCAATCCCCGTAAAGCTCATTTAAAAGATACAAAAACTACTTATTTAACACAAAAATTTCGTTTTTAATGACCATCAAGTAAAGAAAAATCATACGGAATTAGGCAACTGAGTCTCTCAATCCCCGTAAAGTTCTTTTAAAAGATACAAAAACTACTTATTTAACACGAAAATTTCGTTTTTAATGACCACCAAGTAAAGAAAAATCACACTCACTTAGGCAACTGAGTCTCTCAATCCCCGTAAAGCTCTTTTAAAAGATACAAAAACTACTTATTTAATAATAAAATTTTGTTTTTAAAGACCACCAAGTAAAGAAAAATCACACGGAATTAGGCAACTGAGTCTCTCAGTCCCCGTAAAGCTCTTTTAAAAGATACAAAAACTACTTATTTAACATAAAAATTTCGTTTTTAATGATCATCAAGTAAAGAAAAAACCCATGGAATTAGGCAACTGAGTCCCTCAAACCCTGTAAAGCTCTTTTAATAGATACAAAAACTACTTATTTAACACAAAAATTTCGTTTTTAACGACCATCAAGTAAAGAAAAATCACACGGAATTAGGCAACTGAGTCTCTCAATCCCCGTAAAGCTCTTTTAAAAGATACAAAAACTACTTATTTATCATAAAAATTTCGTTTTTAATGATCTTCAAGTAAAGAAAAAACCCATAGAATTAGGCAACTGAGTCCCTCAAACCCCGTAAAGCTCTTTTAAAAGATACAAAAACTACTTATTTAACACAAAATTTCGTTTTTAATGACCAACAAGTAAAGAAAAATCACACGGAATTAGGCAACTGAGTCTCTCAATCCCCGTAAAGCTCTTTTAAAAGATACAAAAACTACTTATTTACCACAAAATACAGACAAGCAAATAACATGGGAATTCCTATACACGCAAGAAATAACTGAGTTATTTTTACGTCACAATTTTCAACTTAAAACCATTGTAATTATAGCATCCCATTCCTCATACTTTAATTACCTGTTACGCTTTCTTAACCATCGGAAGTTTAGCCTACGTAAATTAAGTTATTGACAATACTGGTTTTAGAAAAACTGGAATAGAATAATTGATGCAGTTTAAATTGCACGCTACCTTTGAATAGGCAATGTGATTATACCCACCTAACCAGATTGTACCTACCAAACCAGATTATACCTACCAGAAAACAAATTTGCAAATGACCCTGGTAACCCCAATTCGTTCGAAACCTACACACATACCCATGCCTCAGGCGTAGGTTTGCGTGTAGGTTTCGGACGAATTGGGCGCTTACTACTTATGTAAGGGGCGACCCAGCTCAATAGTAACCGAAACTCTAAAAAGCGGAATTTTGATACCAATAGATACATCAAAAGAATCAGATGTTTACGTTGACTTGAAATATATACGTTTCATCAAGTTTAGTCTTACCCATCAAAAGTTACGTGCCTGAGAAAATTTGCCTTATTTTCGGAAAAAGGGGGAAACACCCCCTAAGAGTCATAGAACCTTAATGAGAATCACACCGTCAGATTCAGCGTATCGGCAAACCTTACAGTAGAGATTTCAATCTCCTATTTGCAAAAATGTGGAATTTTGTATTTTTTGCTTTTTTTGAAGAAAAATCACGGATGTTTGTTGATTTGTTTTTGTTTTTTGTTTTTTTCCCAGGGGGGATCATACTGACCCAGTGGTCCTAGAATATCGTAGGAGGGCTCATTCGGACGGAAATTAAAAGCTCTAGTGCTCTTTTTAAGTGACCAAAAAAATGGAGGGCAACTAGGTCCCCTCCCACGCTCATTGTCCCAAATTCACCCGATCAAAATTTTTAGATAGCCATTTTATTCAGCATGGTCGAAAAATATAATAACCATGTCTTTGAGGATGATTAATCCCCCGCAGTCCCCAGGGTAAGGGCTGCAAGTTATGAGCATTGTCCAATGTTTACATATAGTATTGGTTATTGGGAAGTATACAGTCGTTTTCAGGGGGATTTTATCTTGTAGGGGGGGGGTTGTTTTGGGAGTTACGTTGAAGGATCTTTCCATGGAGGAATTGTTCCGGGGGGAAGGGACAGGGCTATGAAGGGGGCACCGGATTTCCCAGCATTTTTGCGATAAGCCTATGGTTTCCTCCTTTATTGAATAAATAAATTATTTAAAAAAACGATCAGAAATTAAATAAAAAAAGCAAGTTTTTCAACTGAAGGTAAGGAGCAACATAAAAACTTAAACCAAAAAGAAATTATTAAGGACATGATTGGGTTCTCCCCCTAGTCAATATCTCGCTCTTTACACTAAAGTTTTTTCAGTACTTTCATAAGAGCTATTTATTCTAATTAACGGCCTTTGTGATTAAGGGGTCATTCTTAAAGAATTGGAACAAAATTTGAACTTTAGCGTAAAGAGTGAGGTATTGACTAGGAGGCAAACCCCCTAATATACGTAATAAAAATATACGAATATAGAAGTTCGTTACGTAAGTCAATTCATAAGTTAGGCTACGTATATTTATTACTAATAAAAACGTTCGTAAATAAAATTGAACAACTTTCGAGAAAGCGATGCAAATTTTATTTTAATTATTCGTGTACGGTGAGCAAATTCAAAACCTGCATTAATTGAAAATTCAGAAATTTAATTAAAAAAACAAAATTTTACAACTGAAAGTAAGGAGTGACATTAAAACTTAAAACGAACAGAAATTATTCTGTATATGAAAAGGGATGTCCACTCTTCAATGCCTCGCTCTTTACGCTAACGCTTTTTATTGTTTTTAAAAACAGGGGTGTTAGAAAGAGTCAAACTTTAGATTATAGTCGTTAGATTATCTATTTGAAATTTTGCGCCCCTATCATTTTTACTCCCTGGACAACTGCCCCCATGTCTCCCCCGTAGAACCTTTTCTGGTATTTTCCTATCCTTTTTCAGGAATTTTTGTTAAAAAATTTTATACTTCATGTAAGAAAATAATAGAATATTGGTTTTTCATATTCTATCTGGAAGAAATTCTCCCTACCAAACCCCATTCTCTTTGTTTTGACTAAGTAGAAAGAAGACACTTGCTTAGCTTTGCAAATGTATTTCGTCATAAATCAGAGCAGTACGAATTTCGCTTGGTTATGTAGATTTTATTTAGTCGAGTGCAGAGTTGCCACGGGTAGTACCAAAGTACTACTTTTAGTACTTTTTGATCAAAGTAGTACTTCTTGAATACTTTCTGCAAAAGCAGTACTTTTTCAATACTTTTTGTCAAAAGTAGTACTTTAGACCGAAAAGGGCAATTTTACAAGCATATTAGAAATGACAACCAACAGTGATAACCAAGATAATCAGCTAGATTTTTTTTTATTGTTAAATTTCAATAAAAACCGATCGTAATTCAGCTTCTTAAAAAGACCCAGAAAATCATTTTAATTGCTCCCTTCCCGTTTAATTTTTTAAAGTGGCTTGGTCTCAGTCTCACTTCCTCCAGCCATAAATTTGCATGGCTCCAACATAAAGATTTGAGGAACTCTGAGTGACATAATTTTTGTTTTGTTTTTATTTTATCAAACAAAAAATATTTCAATTATTGTTTTCAGTTCCTATACGAAACATCAGTTATTTTACACAAAATGCATTTTTTCCGTTTGTAATTTGAATCATAACTCCCAACCAAAAAAAAAAACAAGAAAAAAAGATCATTTCTTCAACCACACAATTCAGCCCCAAGAATATTAGTCTATAGCTGTTTTGATGGGTTTCACAGGTCCAGACGTACAAATAATTTTTTAACGTAGGAGGTCAAACAATAAAGAAAAAGTTAAACTCATTTTCAAAATGAACTAAAAAGTAGAGAATTATTTTTTTTCTCAAGAATGTATGAATATAAATGAACACGAGGGGCACAAAAAGCATTGGATTTTACATAACATAAACACCAAATTTATCTAGGTTTTAAATGCATAAACAAAAAGTAGATGAATTGAGGAAAAGGAGTAAAAAAGATCAAATTATGCAAAAACGAATCCATTTTTTGCCCGGGATTTTCACTTATTTTTATATATTCTGGAAGAAAAATATTTTCAAATTTTTAATTTTCCAGTTAAAAAAAAAATATTGTGTCTAATCCAAGATTAAAACCTAAGTTAACACAGCCTCAGGAAGTGCTCTTACCGTTGTGCTTTACTGATAAAAGTGGAAAGTAACTGAACATTCGAGAGTGGTTGAAAACTAATTCACAAATTAAAAAAAATTGTGGTACAAAGAAATAAATGGAAAGTGGAACAAAAAGATCAGTGAGTTAATAAAAACGAACTGCAAATGATTTAATTAAAAAAATAAAGGGGGGTAATAAAAAACCTATAATTTAATAAAGAAATGCCGAGAAATTCGAAGAAATTTACGTTTTCAGGTGCTTGGGGCCCCAGCCCAACCTACGTGGTCCCTATGAATCAGTCTTTAAGTAAACTTTAAGCCTACCCTAACAGATACAAGAGTGTTTATTTTATCAATAAAAATGGGCACTAGTCTAGTTGTCTTTTTCTAATGCCAAATATTTAGTGATTGTCCTTTTCTGAAGAAAACACGCTAAACACACAAAAGCAGTACCATTCAGTTCTTTATTTTATACTATTTCCAAATATCGTGGTTCCTTTTCTGAAAATACACCCACCCCCCTGATGGCCCTGGATATAGCCCTAGGAATATATTAAGAAAATCAACCAATCAAATTCTCACTTTACAATATGAAAGAACATGTAAGAATATTACAAGAAAGAATGTCATCACAAGATTCGACACAACGATGAAATGTATTTATACAGTTATATATGGGACCTCAGAATGGGAGGGGGGTATAATGTCAAAAAAGTGACCATGACGCTTGGAAAAAGTCTAGCATGAAATTGAAAATTCTGGCTCAACTAACCCAGTTTTAATATTTTCTTTAAATTAGCCCCTGAAACATCCTTGTCAGGAAGCAAATAATCTCTAAGAGCAATATTATGCAGCGAATATTCAAGAAATTTTGAAATTTAGGATCTAGAAGTTTCTTTATCTCTTTTATTTTTCTTTCTTCCTCTATTAGATACTTCTTTTAGAGAAGCAAATACCCATAAAAACTAAACTTGTGCTGCAAAGGGCCCCTACTTGTCCCCCTTAGCTACGCCACTGGTTTGATATATGGAAAACCGGTTAAAGTCACTGCTCTTATACAGATTATCTATCTAGCTAATGATTCTGGTGACGAAGCCAATAAATCTGAAGCTAGTGCCAGTGACTGTGAAGAAGCTGCAAATTAAATTGAAGGTGAAGAGAATGAACTATTAAATGTGAGAAAACGAAGAATCAGCAGAAATAAACCCCCAAAGCCAGTGAAAATACAGAAATTCAGTGCAAAATCGATAGAAGATAAAGACTTGCAGGTCTGGCTGCAAAGATATCCAAGGGATAGGACAAAATTTTGGTGTAGGTTTTGCGAAAAGATCATTACTGGTGGCCTATCCCATTTACCTAGACATGCACTGAGGAAAAGTGACATATCCAAAGTTGTTAGTATGAAGAACCAAGTGCGTACTGCTAATAACCAAACCAATGAGTTTATTTTATCAGGAGCAGCAAAGGAAGGAGAACTCATTAGCCAACAGGTGACAGCTTTAGAGTTGGTAATGTCAGCCTGGGTAGCATCAAAATCCAAGGAAATGAGTATTATGGACAGCTTGCCCAAATTGCTAAAAAAATTTATCCCTGATTCATCAGTAGTAAAGCTTCTTGCACGTGGAAGAACTAAAACCACTGGACTAATCAAAAACGTAATTGCCCCATACGCCATCAGCCAGCTGAGCTCAAGATTGGAAAAATCGCTCTTTTCGTTGATGGTTGATGAAAGCACTGATAAGTGTGGGACAAAATACTTAGTCATCCTCGTTCGCTACTATGACAAAACTACATGCGGAATCAAGGAAGACTTTTTGGCCATTCCAGAAGTTGGGGATACAACAGCAATGGGTCTTAAAAACTTGATCTATAAGACTTTAAGTGAGAAGAAGAGGACATTGAAAAACTGCATAGGATTTGCATCTGATAATGCAAATGTAATGCTTGGGAAGAACAACGGCCTTGCAGCCCTCATAAAGAAAGATATTCCCTGGCTGGCTATTTTCGGAAACATCTGTCACAGTTTTGTACTTTGCTCTGCTAGTGCTTGTGAGCAGTTACCTACAGAGATCGTCAGATTCAGCAATGATATATACACGTACGTATCGAATAGTGCCAAACGACTCCGTGAGTATAAGGAATTCCAAAAGTTCTGTGAAGTAGCCGAGCATGCACTCCTGTACCCATCTGCAACTCGCTGGTTAGCGTTTGAGGCCGTCTCTCTGAGGCTGGTGCAACAGTGGACTGCTGTGACGTTGTTTTTCGCCTTACCTGCGAATGAAGGTCGGGATCAAACGGCA
The DNA here is from genome assembly GCF_049724085.1 of Artemia sp. Qi Xiang Cuo. Lineage (NCBI taxonomy): Eukaryota > Metazoa > Arthropoda > Branchiopoda > Anostraca > Artemiidae > Artemia > Artemia sp. Qi Xiang Cuo. Next base: position 9,255,685 of record NC_142797.1, on the reverse strand, counting down.
GTGAAGCTTTATATAGCTTTGATCGATCCCGAAGTCAAGCTTTATTATTTTTTTCTGAATTACGTTCTTCCTATTGTAAACGGCCTGAATTTTGAATTCCAGAGCGCAGAAGTGAAAGTTCACAAACTTTTAAAAAGCGTGGGTAATACTCTCTCCGAACTGGAAAGGAATTATATCAAAGACGAGCTTTTGACCATACGTTCAGTCTTCAAATAGATTTTTCAAACCCAAGAAACTTCAAAGCTATGGAGACGGATATGCATTTTGGAGCCGAATTTGAGCTCTTTGCAATTGATCAGATTGAAAGTCGGAAACTTCAAGACAGACAGGTAGCTGCGACAAAGAAAAATTGCCTTGTGTTTTATATCAAGCTGTGCTCTGAAATAAAGCGAAGAGTAAACATTGAAGACCCCTTGCTTCGAATGCTAAACTGGTTATTTCCAGAAACTGCTTTATCTGGATCAGTTCCTTCTATAATCCCTCTTTTCCGTATATTCAAGGACTGTTTCAATGGTTCGCTGGAAGTTGAAGCCCTAAACAGAGAGTGGAGGCGACTACCATTCTTGAAGAAAGAGCTAGGGGAAGGGAAAGTGTCAGTTTTGGAATTTTGGAATTCAGTGTCCGCCCTCAACGATGGTGCTGGGGACTCTGGTTTTGTTCACCTACCTATATTCATAAACGGTATTTAGATAGATAGATATTATTTCGTTGCCTCATAGCAGCGCTTCGGCCGAACGTCAGTTTTTGCTGTTAAAGCTAGTTCGGACCCCCCTCCGGAACAGACTACTGCCAGAAACAATATCCGATATTATGCATGTCAGGAGGGAAGTGCCGAATCGAGAGACTTGGGATATTCCAACAGAGCTGGTCAGGAGTGCGAGGAAGTGGAAGTGTGAGCTTAAATAACATTTTTATTACTTTAAAGGTATGTAAATAAAATTCTCTAACTGAACTTTTAGGGTGACGCCTTTAGCGCGTTGCCCACGTTTAGTCCCATTTAGGCAAAACGGGACGGAAAATGGTAGTGTGGACTGCTTTTCCTGAAAAAAATGCCAAAAAGGAGACAATAAGTGATAAATAAAAGTAGCTTTTAAATGTAGTAGCTCTTAAAGAGAAAAAAGGTTAATTGTCTAACTGATGCTTAATTTTTTTTTCAGGTTTTGACTCAGAAAAAAACAGGCTTGATACGGATAACTGATAAACTTGTACAGATTTGTTTCAAAAAACTTCACATCTTGACCACTTTTCCTGCTTCCAGTTTTCTGTCCTATTTTCTCAGAAAACGGATATTCTGGACGCCCTATTACCCTACTACGGACCATATGACCATAGGCAATTACGGACCGTTCATAGTGAACATCCAGAGATAACTTCGATGGTTTTGATTGTAGTTGCTTCCCATACCAGTGGCCCTTTTTTGCCATATCGGAAGTCAGTGTTCGACTAGCTATACAGAAATAAAAAATAAAAATAAAAGCCAAAGAGAAACTACGGTGCTAAAATGCCGCGTGTTTCGCTCCGCGCAACACGCGGCAAAATTTTATGCAGGGAGTTAGTACTTTTCTGTCGTGGTAGTACTTTTGAGCTATCCTGGCTAGTACCAGTAGTTTTGTTGAAGTGGCAACCCTGGTCGAGTGTGAGAAATCAGAGTGGATTCAGTGGAATTTTACAATAAATTTTGTTGGTACTTGGATTTAGGTGAGAGTTTTTGATAAACTTTGATCGGTGAATTTTTTTGGGAAGGTATTTAGGGAAATCAAGAATTTTGGGCAATTTTGCAAAATGTTTGCCTTCAGCGAAAATTTTTACCGAATACCAAAAACGTCATTCTTAAAGAATTGGAACAAAATTTGAACTTTAGCGTAAAGAGTGAGGTATTGACTAGGAGGCGAACCCCCTAATATACGTAATAAAAGTATACGAATATAGAAGTTCGTTACGTAAGTCAATTCATAAGTTAGGCTACGTATATTTATTACTAATAAAAACGTTCGTAAATAAAATCAGGTCTTTCTTCTCAATGCCCATTTTAAGCCGATTTCTCGCTTCTTCTCACATCTTGTAAGTAGCTTACTCCTTGTAACTGCATCAGCGATTCCTTAGTCGCAGAAAGTTGCTGGAGTCACTGCAATACCTGCTTCCTCAGCACTGTCTTTCCCTCGAGGAAGAAAAATGTCGGATATATCGGATACTCAGTAAAGCATAGCATATATTAAATACGTAACCTATCCTAGGCACCTCCCCCCCCCCCTAAACCCAAACACAACACTTTAAATCTAATATACGCAATGAAATGTATCGAAAAGAAATATTGATGTTGTCGGTCAAATAAAAGGAGTCCAAATATCATATAATACGGATTTGTGAGTTTAAAGAAAAACTAGAAATTATGCGTATGGGCTGCTAGTAATGTCTAGGTGCTGTTTAACGTTTTTATGGAAGGGATGGCTGTTAAACTTAAGAAGAGGCTTCGTTTTTCTTCCTGAAAAAGACTATGTAAATATCAAACGAAGATAAATTAATTTTTTTAAAAATTCCAAAACAAAGTTTTCCAAAAAATTTAAGAACTACATTAAAACAAAAAAAAACAAAAATAAAATCAAATAATCTACCAAGCCTACAACTACCACAAATCCGTAGGCCTATGAATAAATAAATAAACCCCAAAACAACCAGACATTAAAATAAACAACAGTCAAACTAAAAACGATCATAAATTAATATGAGGAGGGTTCCAAAACCGATTCTTACCAAAAGACAAAATATAATTTGTAATTTAATGAAAATAATTATTTTAAATGTTTTAACTTTTAAAACTTTAAGAAATCAAAAATCAATTAAGATTTTAAGGATCAAATATCAGCATATGTAGGCTATATTAAACTGACAATGCCCATTTTTTTTTCAGTAAATTCATTTGAGTTTTTTCGAAGACTAAGGCTACTCAAGCAAAATATATTATAGCCAGTTTTCAGTGAAAAAATTTCATCCCCCCCAAAAAAAAATAGAGCAGCAAAACCTACAAGGGCTATTGAATTTTTAATTTTTAGTTCATAAAATGTCATTTGTAACTACCTCTCGCATCACAAATATTGAGGCGAAAAGTATATTCTAATTTTTGGTATTAATATGAGACAGCTTCTAACTAAACCAATCTAGATGATGTGTATACTTTAGAACAGGGCCACCAATTCACGACAATATAGGAGTGGTAAACAGTTTTTTTGCTTCAAAATGTGTTTAATGTAGTTTCGTTGGTTTTTTTTTCAATGAAAGTACCAAAAAATATACTTTTCGTTGAAAATACAAAGAGTATTATTTCAACTGTTGCTACTCTCAGAGAGAGATTACCCACCGTATGCCAAAGATAAAATCAATTCACATGTCTCAATCATTTATTTTGCAGTGTTTTTTTAAGGCAGGGTTTTCAGCAAAATTGTGAGGTGAAATTCTACTTTTGGGTTTTTGGAAAGGGGCTGGGAAATGAAACTTTCAGGGATGGGTCTATAGGCTAAATTTTAACCTGGGAAGGTATTTTGAATTACCTTCCTTCGCCCTCTAGAGGGTCCTGAAATTTCCCTACATGACTGGTCTTGTGGTCTATATCTATTTAAATTTTAACAAAACAACATTTTACCTTAATTTTCAGTTAGTCTATCAGTTTCTTTTTCTTTGACTTTAGTTCTGAAAATGCAATTCCTGTTGTATGAGTAGAATTATAAGCCATATCAAGATTTTTTTCAAAATTTAGGAAGTGTATTTGCATATCTTTAAGACCTTATAAAGGGATTGAGCAGAGTTTTGAAGCTGAAAACAATTTTGGTTGTACTTCATTTAAGCAGAAGATCTATTTTGGAAGGTTTCACTTTTATACACACAGATTTTTCAGGGTCATCAAAGGTCAGGACACTCTAGAGGGAGAAGGACTGGAGGTAGGTATTTCAAAATACCTTTCCAGGACAAAATTTAGCCTATAGGCCCATCCCTGAAAGTTTCATTGTCGTAACCCAACCCCTTTCCAATATTGCTAAAATTAGCTAAGTATAATTTTACCAAATTGTCATTAAAGCAGTACAACATATTTTGTATATGACTTTTTTTAAGTATCTGAGTAGCCTAGTCTAACGTATTATCTCACTTGTAAAGGGGATATTCTAAACTAGGCTAGGGTAAAAGATCTCTTTTTAGGAAAGACCACTTTTCTTTGGCATTCTGGAAAAATAGCAATGGATTTTTGGACAACCCCTATTTTACTATAGCATGATGAAATGTGAGGGTAGTTACAAGAACCCGCCTTCTTGGTCAAATTTTAATCAATAATTTGTCAGCATAAATTTAAAATGTGGTCCCTGTTTTGACAAGCAATAGAAAGAAATAATTATATTTAATATTTGTGATTTATAGAATAAATATCATGCAATAAAAGTTACATTTTTAGAATTAGAAGAACATCAGTTATCTGTTAATATGTGAATAAAACTAAAACACTAAAAGCAAGGCCGTACCCAGGATTTTTTTTCGGAGGGGGTTTTACTCCAAAAAATATTTTCGGGGGGAGGGGTTACTGAAAAAAAAACTAAAAAAACGCATAAAAAAATGTTCATATCCATTTTGGTCACGTTTTTACGAGTCACCTAAACATTTCAGGGGGGCGGGGGGGAGTTCAATTCCCCTAACCCCTCCTCTGGGTCAGTGGTGGATCCATGGATGCGAGGGGGCGCCCCCTATCGTAGTCTAAAGTAGTTCAATTTAGTTAATTAACTCAAGTTTGCGTTAATTAAACTTGCTCCTGACGCAAGTTTATTGGATCAACCTATTTTGCCCCTAAAAAAAATCCTGGATCCGCCCCTGCTCTGGGTACGGCCTTGACTAAAAGGATATATACATCAAATAGGATAATTGGTATTTCCAAAAATAGGTCCCTGTAGGTAAGTCAATAAACTAATAATTTCAAATGTTTGATCTAAACAATTTTAATAATAACCATATTTTAAGCTTTAACCTTAGATTTTAAGCTTTTCTCTGATATACACAATTCTTCTCAATTCTTCTTTGTTAACAAGATGTGAGAGTTTTAGTTTTAGATAATTTTGCTCAATTGGATACTGTTTTTTTACGATAGGAAGGCAACTGCCCCCCTCCAGGCTGACATTTAGTTTCTTCAGAAATCCTGTCAAAACTAAGATAAGCCTGTGCAATTCAAACATCAACTTTTCTTTAGAATTCAAGGATCAGTTTTCTTCAGTCATTATGGTACTTGGGCATTATATGGGCATTTCTGAAAAGTCAAGTTTGGTTAATACTAATGAAATAAAATAAGGTACTTTCCAATTTTATGGGCATCTCTAAAAAGTCAAGTTTGGTTAATGATAATGAAATAAAATAAAATACGATGAATATATAATACTTTAGAAACAAATTTGGGCTATATATTTGCACAGTAGGGGGGTGGGTGGGCGTTAAAGCATAAAATATATTAAATACGTAACATAACCTAACCTAGGTACCCCCCCCCTAAATCACTAACAACCACATTTTAATGTCTTATATGGAATGCAAACCACACGATTATTGCCTAGTCTACAGCTGTTAACATGTCAACAACGGGTTATATCATTGCTTTCTCCACAGTGGTAAACCCTAGAGGCACAGAAAATGAGAACTCACCTAAAATAAAATACAATGAATATATAATATTTTATAAAAAAAATATGGGATATATATTTGCAAATTAGGGGGGGGGGATGGAGGGGTAAAACAGTACATATATTAAATAAGTACACTAACCTCGGTCCTTCCCCCCCCCTAAACCACCAAAACCCCCATTGTAATATCGTAGACGGAATGCCAACCACGCGATCATTGCCGAGTCTACAGCGGGTAACATGTCAAAAACGGGTTTTATCATTGCCTTCTATCCATTGTTAAACACTAGATGCACATAACATTTGAAATTCCATCAAATAAAATTGACTGACGGTATAATATTAAATAAAAAAAATATGGTCTACATTTTTGCAACTTTGCGGTGGGGAATGGAGGGGTAAAACATTGCATATATTAAATGCATACCCTCCCCTCACCTTCCCCCCCCCCTTAACACCAAAAAACAACAGTTTAAATATCGTATACGCAATTAAAACCACGCTATGGATTCCATTACATGATAGCGGTGTCTTGAATTAACCAGTAAAACGGGTCTTTCGTGACTAGTTTCCTGGTAACTGCCCGTATAATGCTCAAGTACCGTTTTATTTACCTTTATAGCACTATAAGGCATCTATATGGTACCACGTGGCTCATTTCAATTTTTTACTCACATTTTCAATTTATGTGAGAAATTTGGCGCCCACTGCCCCCCCCCCAATTTGTACGAAATTACGCCCCAGTTAAATACCCCATTTAAAACGATTTCCAAATTCGAAGTACGCTATAAATTGCATTTGTGTCCTAGCCCAATCGAACCCAATAATCATGGGTACAGCCAAGGTCGTACCCAGGATTTTTTTTCGGAGGGGGTTTTACTCAGATTTTTTTTCGGGGAGGGGGGGGGGGTTAGGCCTATAGGGCCACTAAAAAATTATGAAATTATAAGAAGAAATTTTACGCTGGGTGAATTTGCAAGAATTCATATACAAAATTTCTTTTTATGTCTTGCTTTCCCTTTGCCGAATTAATTTTACGCGTGGGGATGTTAAGGGTAATTGTCCGGGGTAAATCTTCGCCAGGATTGAACTGTCCAGAGGATATTTCGCTGGGGAAGGGTATTTTCCGGGGGAGGGGGGTATTCGCCTAGATTCCTTTCCAAGATAGCCAAAAGTAGCTTTTCCATTCTTGCAAATTTGATGCTGATACACCTCACTCACAATCATTTCTTCAATAAGAGACTGTGTAGGCCTACTACTCTGTCCACTTCTCTCATTTACTGTGTTCTGAATCTCTGTTAACATACTATTTTTTGTCCGCCGTAGCTCCTCTTTAGTAGCAGCTAGCTTTTCAAATAAATTTGTAAGTGTTAGCCCCTGGAATTGCACTAAGCGATTTTGGGATTGTTCCAAATAAATTTCGGGAAACCATTATAACTCTCTTTTGTTCAGTTACATCAGATCTTTGATATCTGTTACCTAAAGTGGCTGCAAATAAGAAGTCAGTTATTATAGGTGTGTCTAATTATTGCTTTCTAAGCCTGCTGGGAATTATTGGTAAGTTTATACATAATTCTAGGCCTATACCGGCATTAATCTAAGAAAATGTAGGAGAGAGAGAATGTATTTATTTAAATCTAGGCTGTGCAATTTTGCTGTTTTTGCGATCTTTCTCAATGGAAATGGGTACTTGCGCATTAAACGTACTCTTTTATATACTGCTAAAGAAGTCAAGTTTGGTTATTGCTAATGCAATGAAATAAAATAGGATGAATATATAACAGTTTACTTCTAATTCTGTAGATTCTCAAAGACAACTAGATCTTCAAAGAAAGCAACACCTTTCAAGATCTTTGGTGCTGTGTGTTTTATTTTTGCTGTTTATTTTGATTCAGTTCAATTTAGATTCAATTGATGTTTTGCTAAGAAAAACATACGACAATTGGTCTCTTGAGTTTCGGGAGCTATTATTTTGTTTTTAATTGTTGACTATTTTTTATGAGCGTCATCAAATCTTTACATCTAAATTTTAAATTGTCTTGTTATTGACTGAAAGTCACCGCAAAGAAAAAGAGAAAAAGGAAGAGAGAAAGTAAAATAATATATAAAAAAATGAGTACTTAAAACAAAAGTATCTGTTTGCAATGACTCACTCATGTAAAACTGTCTATGCAGTGCAGTTTTGATGGCATATATGGCTATGCAGGCATGATGGCATGTATGCAGACATGATGCAGGCATGCAGTTAAGTGTAGGTAAATAAAAAAAAGACTGCTTGCATATTACCCATTGTTTGGATCACTGCTCAATTTTTTAACTACAAAAAGCGTAAGGTTGTGTGACGTATTTGTATTTTAATACAAATAGCATCTATTAGACCTATTTGTATCTTAAGGTGCTTGCTTAATGAAAACTTGACTGGTGATTATCGAGAGCCATAATTATGGCTCTCTATAGCACTTGCTTTATTTTCTGCAGGCTACATGAGGACTTTTCTGCTCCTTACTCTTTTTTGTTGGAGGGCAATAGAACTTTTGATTTCTGTTAAAATGAGCCTTCTCCGATCTTCTAGAACAGGCCTTCCTAAACTATAGGCCGCAGCACCAGATGGGGTCGCGTAGGAAAGTCATGGGGTCGCAAAAGATTTTAAAGTCAAAGATTTAAATATTGAAGTCAAATATGTATAAAGCCCACTTATTTTCAAATCTTTGTAAGGATATGGATTCCGTCTATACAACTTTATTATTACATGCAAAAGTAAGATGGTTTTCAAGAGGTCAAAGTTTAAAAAGATTATCATAGGCAGTGCAATGGCGCTGCCTAAGTAAAGAACGATGTTGGCACAATGTACTATTTATTTATTTTTTATTTTTTTGTTGGTTTTAGACCAAGGCACTTTGTATCGAAGGAGTTGTCGTAGAAACTTGGGAAAAGGCTCATTATTTGGAGATTAGAAGGGTTTGTCCCCTTTTTAATAGTCAAAAGTGATTGGAGGGCACCTAATACCTCTTCCACGCCCACCATTTCACCAAACACATCCAATCAAAATTTGATATAGCCATTTGGTTCAACGTAGTAGAAAAATCAAGAAAATTTATCCTACAGGAGGGCCAGTCACCACACAGCCTTTAGAGCAAGGGTTGAAAATACTGCCCTGGAGGCACAGGAAGTTTTTACTGACAGTTTTACCGTAGAAACCTCATAAAGGGCCCGATGAAATGGAAATCGAAAGGGTCAGTGCCTATTGTACAGGTTAAAAGTAATTGTACGGCACCTAACCCCCTCTTAACCCAATATTTCTCAAAACAAATCCAATCAAAATTTTGAGATAGCCATTTTGTTCAACGTAGTTGAAAGTTCCGGAAATTAGGTAATTGAGGATGACAAACCCCCCACAGCCGTCAGGGCAAGGGTTGTAAGTTATAACCTGGGAGTTTATAAGGTTTTATAGAAATCTTTGGCGTAAAAACTTCAAAAAGGGCTCATTCAATTGGAGATTGAAATGACTAGTGCCCTTTTTAATATTTGAAAGTGATTGGAGGGCTCTCACGCCCACCATTTCCCCAAACACATGCAATCAAAATTTTGAGATATCTATTTTTTTTAAACGCAGTTGAAAGTTTTGGAAATTAGGTCTTTGAGGATGATAACCTCCTCAGAGCCCTCAGGGTAACGGTTGTAAGTTATACCCTGGGGAAATTTAATGTTTTTATAGAAAGCGGTGTCATAGAAACTTCAAAAAAGGCTCATTTGATTGGAAAGTATAAAAAGGTTAGCATTTTTTTTGATAGTTGAAACTGATTGGAGGGCAGCTAACCCCCCTCTCATGCTCACCATTTCCAAAAACTGATCCAATCATACGGTTGAGATACCCATTTCGTTAAACGTAGTTGAAAATACTGGAAATTAGGTCTTTAAGGATGATAACCCCCACCGAAACACCCCTCAGGGCAAGGGTTTTAATTGATACCCTGGAGCATATCATCTTTTTTATAGACAGAGTTGTCATAGAACTTGAGATAGGGCTCATTTGATTGGAAAGTAAAAAGGTTAGCCTCCTTTTTGATAGTTGAAACTGATTGGAGGGCAGCGAACCCCCCTCTCATGCTCACCATTTCCCCAAATGGATCCAATCATAATTTTGAGATACCCATTTCGTTCAACGTAGTTGAAAATACTGGAAATTATGTCTTTAAGGATGATAACCCTCACCCACCCACCCCTCGGGGCAAGGGTTGTAAGTTATACCCTTGGGGCATGGAAGGTTTTTATAGAAAACGTTTTCCTGAAAACTTCAAAAAGGGCTTATTCAATTCGACAAGGAAATAGCTTTTGCCATTTTTAATTGTCAAAAATAATTGAAGGATAACTAATCCCCCTCTCACGCCCACTCTTTCCCCAAACACGTCTACTTAAAATTTTGAAACATCGATTTTTTTCAACGTAGGTTAGTGTTCACGAAATTTTTTCTTCTAGGAGGAAAACCCCCCCCCCCAGAGCTCTCCGGGTAAGGGTTGTAAATTATGCCCGGGGGGTGGTTAATTTTTTTTAATTTTTTTACAGAAAATTATTTTGTATAAAATTAAATAAGGTCTCATTACATTGGAAATTGAGAGAGCTAGTGTTCTTTTTAATAGTCGAAAGTGATTGAAGGGCACCACACCCCCTCTCACACCAACCATTTCCCCAACCACATCCACTCCAAATTTTGAGATATCTATTTTTTTCAACGCAGTTTACAGCTGTGGAAATTAGGTCTTTGAAGATGACAACCCCTTCCACTACCCTCCAGGCAAGGGATGTAAGTTATGCCCTTGGGCATATAAGGTTTTATAGAAATTATTGTCGTAGAAACTTCAAAAAGGGCTCATTCGATTGGAAATTGAAAGGGCTAGTGCCCCTTTTAATAGACGAAAGTGATTGGAAGGCAGCTAACCTCCTCACACCCGCCATTTTCTCGAACACATTCTATCAAAATTTTGAGATAGCTATTTTGTTCAACGTAGTTCAAAGGTCCTGAAATTGTAAGTAGCTTACTCCTTGTATCCAGCGTCTTTTTTTCCTGGATCGTATTACCGACTTTGTGTGTTTATCCCATTTATGGACTTCTTTCTTCAGCAGCTGCATCAGTGACTCCTTAGTCGCAGAAAGTTGCTGGAGTCACTGCAATACCTGCTTCCTCAGCACTGTCTTTCCCTCGAGGACGAAAAAATGGCGGATATATCGGATACTCGGTAAAGCTTAGCATATATTAAATACATAACCTAACTTAGGCACCTTCCCCCCCCCTCTAAACCCAAACACAACACTTTAAATATCATATACGCAATGAAATGCATCTAATAGAAATTTTGAGATAGCCATTCTATTTAAAATAGTCTATATAAAACGAAGTCAATATAAAACGAAGTCAAAATAGTCAATATAAAACGAACAGAAATTAATTATTTTTAAAAATTCCACAAAATAAGTTTTTCAAAAAAAGTAAAGAACTCCATTAAAACAAAAATGAATAAAAATAGAATCAAATAATCTACCTAGCCTACAACTACCACAAATCAGTAGGCCTATCAATAAATAAATGAAACCCAAAACAAACAGAAATTAAAATAACCAACAGAGTCAAACTCAAAACGAGCAGAAATTAATATGAGTAGGCTTCCAAAACCCATGCTTACTAAAAGCCAGAATATAATTTATACTTTACTGAAAAAAAATATTTTAAATGTTTTCACTTTTAAAACTTTAAGAAATCAAAAATCAATTAAGATTTTAAGGAATAAATATCAGCATATGTAGGCTATATTAAACTAACAATGCCCATTTTTTTCAGTAAATTCATTTGAGTTTTTTCGAAGACTAAGGCTACTCAAGCAAGACTAAGGCTACTCTACTCTCAGAGAGAGATTGAAATTACCCACCCTATGCCAAAGATAAAATCAATTCACATGTCTCAATCAGTTATTATGCAGTGTTTTTTTAAGGCAGGGTTTTCAGCAAAATTGTGAGGTGAAATTCTACTTTTGGGTTTTTGGAAAGGGGCTGGGAAATGAAACTTTCAGGGATGGGTCTATAGGCTAAATTTTGTCCTGGGAAGGTATTTTAAATTAACTTCCTTCGCCCTCTAGATAGTCCTGAAATTTCCCTACATGACTGGTCTTGTGGTATATATCTCTTTAAATTTTAACAAAACAACATTTTACCTTAATTTTCAGTTAGTCTATCAGTTTCTTTTTCTTTGACTTTAGTTCTGAAAATGCAATTCCTGTTGTATGAGTAGAATTATAAGCCATATCAAGATTTTTTTCAAAATTTAGGAAGTGTATGTGCATATCTTTAAGACCTTATAAAGGGATTGAGTAGAGTTTTGAAGCTGAAAACAATTTTGGTTGTACTTCATTTAAGCAGAAGATCTATTTTGGAAGGTTTCACTTTTATACACACAGATTTTTCATGTTCATCAAAGGTCAGGACACTCTAGAGGGAGAAGGACTGGAGGTAGGTATTTCAAAATACCTTTCCAGGACAAAATTTAGCCTATAGGCCCATCCCTGAAAGTTTCATTTTCCTAACCCAACCCCTTTCCAATATTGCTAAAAGTAGTTAAGTATAATTTTACCAAATTGTCATTAAAGCAGTACAACATATTTTGTATATGGCTTTTTTTAAGCATCTGAGTAGCCTAGTCTAACGTATTATCTCACTTGTAAAGGGGATATTCTAAACTAGGTTAGGGTAAAGGATCTCTTTTTAGGAAAGACCACTTTTCTTTGGCATTCTGGAAAAATAGCAATGGATTTTTGGACAACCCCTATTTTACTATAGCATGATGCAATGTGAGGGTAGTAACAAGAACTCCACCTTCTTGGACAAATTTTAATCAATAATTTGTCAGCATAAATTTAAAATGTGGTCCCTGTTTTGACAAGCAATAGAAAATAAATAATTATATTTAATATTTGTGATTTATAGAATAAATATCATGCAATAAAAGTTACATTTTTAGAATTAGAAGAACATCAGTTATCTGTTAATATGTGAATAAAACTAAAACACTAAAAGCAAGGCCGTACCCAGGATTTTTTTCGGAGGGGGTTTTACTCCAAAAAATATTTTCGGGGGGAGGGGGGGGGGTTACTGAAAAAAAAACTAAAAAAACGCATAAAAAAATTTTTATATCCATTTTTGTTACGTTTTTACGAGTCACATAAACATTTCGGGGGGGGGGAGTTCAATTCCCCTAACCCCTCCTATGGGTCAGTGGTGGTTCTATGGGGGCGAGGGGGCGCCCCCTATCGTAGTCTAAAGTAGTTCAATTTAGTTAATTAACTCAAGTTTGCGTTAATTAAACTTGCTCCTGACGCAAGTTTATTGGATCAACCTATTTTTCCCCTAAAAAAAAATCCTGGATCCGCCCCTGCTCTGGGTACGGCCTTGACTAAAAGGATATATACATCAAACTAGGATAATTGGTATTTCCAAAAATAGGTCCCAGTAGGTAAGTCAATAAACTAATAATTTCAAGTGTTTGATCTTTAACAATTTTAATAATAATCATATTGATGTATAGCTTAGATTTTAAGCTTTTCTCTGATATACACAATTCTTCTCAATTCTTCTTTGTTAACAAGATGTGAGAGTTTTAGTTTTAGATAATTTTGCTCAATTGGATACTGTTTTTTTACGATAGGAAGGCAACTGCCCCCCTCCAGGCTGACATTTAGTTTCTTCAGAAATCCTGTCAAAACTAAGATAAGCCTGTGCAATTCAAACATCAACTTTTCTTTAGAATTCAAGGATCAGTTTTCTTCAGTCATTATGGTACTTGGGCATTATATGGGCATTTCTGAAAAGTCAAGTTTGGTTAATACTAATGAAATAAAATACTTTCCAATTTTATGGCCATCTCTAAAAAGTCAAGTTTAGTTAATGCTAATGAAATAAAATAAAATATGATGAATATATAATAGTTTAGAAACAAATTTGGGCTATATATTTGCACAGTAGGGGGGGGGGTGGGGGTTAAAGCATAACATATATTAAATACGTAACATAACCTAACCTTTGTACCTCCCCCCCCCCTAAATCCCTAAAAACCACAGTTTAATGTAGTATACGGAATTCAAACCACTCGATCATTGCCTAGTCTACAGCGGTTAACATGTCAAAACGGGTTATATCATTGCCTTCTCCACAGTGGTTAACCCTAGAGGCCCATAAAATGGGAAAGTACGTAAAATAAAATAGAATGAATCTATAATAGTTTATAAAAAAAATATGGTATATATATTGGCACATTCGTGGGGGGGGGTGGAGGGGTAAAACATTGCATATATTAAATACGTACACTACCCTCGGTCCTTCCCCCCCCCTAACCCACAATCAACCCCAGTTTACTATCTTATACGGAATGCAAACCACGCTATCATTGCCTAGTCTACAGCGGTTAACATGTCAAAAACGGGTTTTATCAGTGCCTTCTCTCCATTGTTAAACCCTAGATGCACATAAAATTGTAAAGCACATAAAATAAAATAGAAGGATGGTATAATATTCATTAAAAAAAATATGGGATACATTTTTGCAACTTTGGGGTGGGGAATGGAGGGTTAGAACATTGAATATATTAAATGCGTACCCTCCCCTAACCTTCCCCCCCCCCGGATCCCCAAAACACAACAGGGGAAATATGGTATACGCAATTAAAACCACGCGATGGATTCGTTTACATGTTAGTGGTGCCTTGAATTAACCAGTAAAACGGTTCTTTCGTGACTAGTTTCCTGGTAACTGCCCGTATAATGCTCAAGTACCGTTTTATTTACCTTTCTAGCAATATAAGGCATATATTTGGTACCACGTGGCTTATTTCAATTTTTTACTCACATTTTAATTTTATGTGATAAATTTGGTGCCCACTACCCCCCCCCCCCCAATTTGTACGAAATAACGCCCCAGTTAAATGCCCCAATTAAAACAATTTACAAATTCCAAGTACGCTATAAATTGCATTTGTGTCCTAGCCCAATCGAACCCAATAATCATGGGTACAGCCAAGGTCGTACCCAGGATTTTTTTTCGGAGGGGGTTTTACTCAGATTTTTTTTTCGGGGGGGGGGGGGTTACACAAAAAAAACTCAAAAAACGCATACAAAATTTGTTTACATTCATTTTTGTTACGTTTTTAAGAGTAAGACAAATATTTCGGGGGGGGGGGAGTTCAAACCCCCTAACACCCCACCCCCCCCCTCTGGGTACGGCCTTGGGTACAGTCCAAAGTTAGGCAATCAACGTTTTAGCTAAACACAGCTGCGTGTGCTATTTTACCGAATTTTACCAAAAAACATTGATATGGCTTAAAATTCTACACAAATAAAAGAAATGGCATTTTCAAAACTAAAGCCAGAGAAAAAGAAACTGATAACTGAATATTAAGGTAAAACGTTGTTTTGTCAAAATTTCAATAGGTAGGCCTGTCATGTAGGCAAATCTTAGGACCCTCTAGAGGGAGAAGGAGTAGAGGTAGGTACTTCAAAATACCTTCCCGGGACATACTTTAGCCTGTAGACCCATCCCTGAAAGTTTCATTTTCCTAGCCTAACCCCTTTCCAAGGGTGGTTAGCGTTTAACCCCCCGGTGAATACCCCCCCCCCGGAAAATACCCCTCCCCCCGAAATATACCCCCCGCGGAAAACACCCGCCCCGCGGAAAACACCCGCCCCGTGGAAAATACCCCCCACCGGAAAATACCCCCCGCGGAAAATACCCCCCCCCCCGGAAAATACCATTCCGGAAAATACCCCCCGTAAAATACCCCCCCCCCGGAAAATACCCCCTCCCCCAAAAAAAAATACCCCCCGTGGAAAATAAGGCTTTCCAAATTGGAGAATGTTATTTATTTTTTTAATTTCCGTAGGGGGATGAAATTTTGGTACTTGTATATTATGCGCCACTCATTCACGTTTACAGAAATGAATATAGTGAATGGGGGGGGGGTTAAACCCCCCCCCCCCAAAAAAAAATGCCCTCCCCTACGAAAAATACTCCCCCCTCCTTCGGAAAGTAACCCCCGCGGAAAATACCCCCTCCTTGGAAAATACCCTCGTGGAAAATACCCTCTCCCCCTGTGGAAAATAAGGTTTCTAAATTTGAAACTTTTATTTGATTTTTTTTTTAGTTTTAGTCAGTTTTTTTTTTTTAGTTAAAGTCAGAAAATAATTCTTCCTAGGTATATGGCCACTAAAAAATTGTGAAATTATAAGAAGAAATTTTAAGCTGGGTGAATTTGCAAGAATTCATATACGAAATTTCTTTATATGTCTTGCTTTCTCTTTGCCGAATTAATTTTACGCGTGGGGATGTTAAGGGTAATTGTCCGGGGTAAATCTTCGCCAGGATTGAACTGTCCCGAGGATATTTCGCTGGGGAAGGGTATTTTCCGGGGGAGGGGGGTATTCGCCTAGATTCCTTTCCAAGATAGCCAAAAGTAGCTTTTCCATTCTTGCAAATTTGATGCTGATACACCTCACTCACAATCATTTCTTCAATAAGAGACTGTGTAGGCCTACTACTCTGTCCACTTCTCTCATTTACTGTGTTCTGAATCTCTGTTAACATACTATTTTTTGTCCGCCGTAGCTCATCTTTAGTAGCAGCTAGCTTTTCAAATAAATTTGTAACAGTGTTAGCCCCTGGAATTGCACTATGCGATTTTGGAATTGTTCCAAATAAATTTCGGGAAACCATTATAACTCTCTTTTGTTCAGTTACATCAGATCTTTGATAATCTTGCCTAGACATCCCAAATCTTACCTAGACATGCCAAATCTTTTCTGGACATGCCAAATCTTGCCTGGGCGGGAATTTTGCCAGCTAGAAACACGTGAGAGGGGCTAGTGTTACCTAAAGTGGCTGCAAATAAGAAGTCAGTTATTATAGGTGTGTCTAATTATTGCTTTCTAAGCCTGCTGGGAATTATTGGTAAGTTTATACATAATTCTAGGCCTATACCGGCATTAATCTAAGAAAATGTACGAGAGAGAAACTGTATTTATTTAAATCTAGGCTGTGCAATTTTGCTGTTTTTGCGATCTTTCTCAATGGAAATGGGTACTTGCGCATTAAACGTACTCTTTTATATACTGCTAAAGAAGTCAAGTTTGGTTATTGCTAATGCAATGAAATAAAATAGGATGAATATATAACAGTTTACAAATAATTTGGGCTATATGTTTGCACATTAGGGGTGGGGGTGGGGGGGTTGGGGGGGGGGTTGGTTAAGCATACCATATATTAAATACGTAACCTAGCCTAGGTACCATCCCCCTAACCCCCCCCCCCCCAAAAAAAGTGTAAATATCATGAATGCAATGAAAACTACTCTTTGCATTCCAATTCTTAACAGCGGTGTCTTGAAATAACCAGCCTGGAGGGTATCTGTCCTGGTATCTGTAGCATCTCCGGTTTGACATTCCATATACAGTATATAAAAGAGTACGTTTAATGCGCAAGTACCAAAAAAATGTATTTTCAAAATCAAGGAAGAGGTAGAGGACAATTACCCCCCCCTCCCTAATTAGGGCTCCTGTTCGCTATTTATGAAAAGTTTGCTCGTTTTCTTGGTTCACATTTTTGGTTTTGGTAAAGGTGTAGATGCTAGAACTAGTGTATACTTAGTAAATAGCCCTGTCTCCCATGTATTATTTCCTCTGGCCTCCTGATATAGAAGAGATGGTCATAGGAACATGGAGACTCGTTCGATCTAAATTTGTTGGCCGTAGTACCCTTTTTGCAAGTCAAAAGTAAATGGAGATTAACCAGCCCCCCTCCCAAAATCCTCTTTGCTCGCTCGCGAGCTTACCCTCCATAACGCTGGACCCAAATTTTTAGGAAAATATTTCAGTTATAATGCTTGAAAGGTCAAAGAATGCGCTCCGGGGAAATTCAGGGCTGATAATCCCTAATTATGAGATTGTTCAGTCCTTCCTTCACGGATGTGTTTTCAGAGGCATTAGCTGCGTTTTTTTTCGAAGTTCCGTGTTTCATGGTTCATGTTCCAAGTTTCATGTTCTAGCCCAAAAACGCAGTTTTTGTCGCTTTCGTGTTCTCTGTCCATGTTCCTGGTTGAACGTCTAAAAACGCATTTTAGGAAAAGTGGCAAAATATTCAAAACTGTGGAAACATATGGAAAAATTCTGAGCTTTTTACTTGCCTGTTTTCTTGTACACATATGTTTCACCTTGGCCTCTATTCAAAGACGCATATTCAGCAGGATCTATGTTCATTTTCTTCCCTTCCATCTTATCCTTTCTTTTGTCATCTACAGATAACTTTTTTCTATCTGGATAGGGACCAATCGAACACGCAACACGCACAAAGAGCAAGTTCCAAGTTTGAGGAAACAGACAGTCGAACAGGCAACATGATGTTTCGTGTTTCGCAAAAAAACGAATTTTTTTTAAAACATGCTTTTAGGTTTTTTGTCTAAAACGCAAAATTGGAAAAACAAGATTAAACCACGGAACCAACCACGCAAAAAAAACGCCACTATTGTTGTATTGCTGCCTAAGTAAAGAGCTCTATGCCTTCATTGCATTATTTTTTCTTGGAATGTATTGGATGACAATCGTTTTTCCTTCTCAGTCACTTTTTCAGTATCCGTCGCCCCTTAGCTTACCCCTATAAATCTGACCAAAATCTTGAGTTAGCTATTTGCTTTAATTTCAGTCAAAAAGTCAAAAAATACACCTCCGGGGGTGGTATAATCTCCATAGCCCCTGGGGCAAGGGCCGTGAATAATCTAAATTGCTAATTGTTTACACTTGGGTTTTAGTCATGAAGAAGGGGGGGGCTTATTTGACAATGTTTTTGTAATTGTCGCGGAGCTTTCCAGGATCGTTCTCTGAGTCAAAATGATTGCGCATTTTGTTAGGGGAGGGGAGATAGGTAAGCCAGGAAATGAAGTAGGCGTATATTTATCCCTAATTTATCCGTTTGATGCGATTCTTCATTTTAATATCTCCTCGTTTTTGGTTTCATGTTTGTTTTAAGTTTCAATTAAATAAATTCAAGTCGACATTAAATAACTTCAACATTAAAACTTAAAATTATCATAAATTAGTCGGTATAGGAAGGGGAACCCCCCCTCCTCAATACCTTGCTCTTCACGCTATAGTTTTTTCGTACTTTTAAAAGAATTTCTAAAAAAATTTCTAATCCTAATTAAGCGACTCTTGTGTTTCAGAAGTCTTTCATAAAGAATTGGGACGAAAAGTCTAACTTCAGCGTAAATGTACGAGCGTGGGAATCAAGAAAGAGTATGCAATAAGTGCCAAAAACTTATTTAATTTTCATCTGAAGACTCAATAAGGCTTAGAAAATGAGGCCATTGAAACGTCCTCCTTTAGACATCTTACTCCCCCCCCCTCACCCCTATACAAAGACCTACCGCCCCTCTTTAATAATACATCACTATATTATGAAGCAAATCACTTCAGTTAAGTAAAGCATCACAATAAACGCCTGAAACATTTTTGGGCAAAAAGAAGGGAGGTGTCACCTCGCAGCATCCTTGTGGGAATTGATATGTAATCCCTCTTGATTTCTGGGAATATTTATGGTATGCGCTATTATTATGAAAGTAAAGAATAATATCAAACTCCAAAATGAGCGGAATTTATTCCGTATATGAGGGTGGCTGTCCCTTCCTAATCGCAACCTCCCCTCATGGTCGTAGAAACTTTGGAGGATGTTCATTCGATCAGAAATTGAGAGTTCCAATCTTTTTTTTTTTAAGTCGAAAGTAGTTAGAGACCAAACAGCCCCTGACCTAAAACTGTTTTTGATATCTGGTCCTTTTGTTACCTCTTAGGACATCTGATCGACATTTCGAGGTACTTATTTTGTACTTTCTCTGCGGTTGCTCTATTTTCCACATGGGGAAATTTTCCAGGGGATTTTCAGGGGCAATGGGGAACTGGTTCCCATTGATAATGTGATTTTAGGAATTTTTAATGATCAATATTTAATCTTTTAGGACCGTTTCCTGAGCAGTACCTGACTTTTCTACCATGATTTGAAGTCGGTACTACATGTTTTTTTTGTCCAAAAATGCGGTGGGTGGGACGTCAGAGGGGGGACGAGCCTTTTTTTGTCCTTGAATCATACAGAAAGAAATCCTGGCATTACTCATATTTTGGCAAGATGTGAAATCGTCGACTTTTTTTTTAGATGAAAATACATGAAAAACAAATGAAAAACATAGATATATAATAATAATAATAATTTATTTATTACCCACTATAAAAAAAGAAGCGGAGTAAAAAAAAAAAAAGCAAACTCGCACACTTAACAATTATTTACATAAAACGACGTAGATTATGTTGCGCTGTAGGACCTGCAGATAACGACAGCTTTCCCGCAAGCACAGTCACTTTTTCCCGTAAATCAGGGAGGCCGAATCGCGATATTAGCCTAGATGCCGGTTCCACGGAAGGAGGCACAAAAGGTACCGAGAAAACTTAAAATAATAAGTCCGGATAGATTTCAGATCTTTAGGCTTCAGAATTGGAAGAAAACCAGATAAATAAAGAATGGAATGATCGCAAAATGAAGAATATAATTTCCCAAGCGCTTTTCGTTTGTACCTCCCTCTATTTGCAACAATTTTTTAATATCCTATCTGATTTTTTTTTTTTTTTTTTGCATTAGAAACTGTCAGAGCCCAAAGTGTTTTTAGATTATTAGTAATGTGAAGACCAAGCCACCGAAAAGAAGAGACAAAGTAAATAGAGAAAAAAACACAGTTAAGAGGGAGACTCGCACTCAAATTAAATGAAGTATATTCGCACTTATCAACGTTCAACATAAGCCCAATCTGTCTGAACTGGTCTGAGATCCAGCTGACAGAATGTGAGAGTCCAGCCCTAGAACAACTGACAAGGAGAACATCATCCGCATAAGCAAGATACGAGACATCAATTCCATCAGAAATGAAAGTCTAAGGCAAGGATGAAAGGATAGGAGCAATACATAACTTAAAAATAGTTGGAGAAAGCACACAACCTTGACGGACCCCACGCCGAAGAAACACCTTTGAATCAGAAACTACTCCATTACATTTTACCCGAATAAAAGAGTTAGAATACTAGTACCGTAACAAAACAACAAAAGAAAGGTCAATATTGCTGGAAAAAAGGGAATAGAGTGCATGTGAGTGGACTATACTATCGAAAGCTTTCGAAAGATCAAGACCATAGATATGAAGAGGAGATTTATCCTTAACAGATTGCAACAGGAGGGAAGCTAGAACACGATGGGCGTGCTGACATCCCAGCCTCTTTTGAAAGCCAAATTGGTTTTCACCAAAGTTAACATTTTCTGAAATGAAAGGGAGAAGAATATATTCAAAAATTTTGCTAAGAGTGCACGAAACAGTCATTGGTCGATAAGAACTACACTCTGACGAAATTTTTCCACGCTTCAAAACCGAGGTGACTGTGCCACAGAGAAAACTGTCGGGAACCATAGAAGTAGATAAACATCTGAAACAGTAGCTGAAGGTGATCTATCAAAGTTGGGCAAACTGCTTTTAGATGATAAAACGAAATTCCGTCTTCATCAACAGAGCTAGATTGCATGTTCTTAATAGCTTGACCAATATCAACAGTAGAAACTGGTAATACATTGCTCTGAGAAATATGATTAAGCAAACACGAGTCAAGAAGGTTACTAAAAAGCTTCAACTTCCCGGTTCACCTTGCCGAAAATATCATTATAATACGACACCCAAGTATGAACTGCTATAGAACTTTCAGACTAATCACTGCTAAGCTTATCCGAATAAAGAAGGCACACTTGTGCCTCTTTAAAGAGGCGACCCACCACAATTTTAAGAGATTTCCGGTCCTAGTGGTCGCAGAGAGACAGCGGTGATCGCATTTTGTAGCCCAAGCTCCAACTAAGAAATGTGCAAAATTTCACCCCCCTCCGACTTTATCTTCATGGGTAAAAGTGGGCCGGAAGTTTCGACCCTCCAACCACAGCCCCCCTTTAACGTTGTCCAATTTAGAGGTTAAGCTTTCCTAGGGCCCGGGAGCTTATCCTCGAAATTTCAGCTCAATCCGATCCCTCCTTCCCTGTTTCCCAAAAAACCAACATAGCCACTTAATGTTCATTTCTCTCTTTTTTTTTATTAGCCACGCCTACAGGCCACAGTTGGCAACAGATCTGGGTGAATGAGGACTCATTCGAAGCGGAATTAAACCTGTTAGGACCTTTTGATATTTTCAGACCGAAAAAATTATCCCCCGAACTTACATTTACGAAAAACCTCGTTTTCCTATAAGAGTCCATGTTAATCATTCCCACCATAGCCCCCCTTTAACGTTGTCCGTTTAACGTTGTCCTTTAACGTAAGCTTTCCTGGGGCCTGGGAGCTTATCCTCAAAATTTCAGGTCAATCCGATCCTTCCTTCCCTATTTTCCAAAAACCAAATATCAAGTTTTGTGGGGATTTGCTTGCGTCAAAAATAGATACGAGAGACTAAAATAATATAACAAGTGTCTCTGTGGTACAATGGTCGCTGTTCCTGGCTGCCAGGCGGAAGATTCGGGTTCGATCCCCTGTCAGAGAAAATTTTTTATAAACTGAATTTAAAGATTAAAAAAGAAACTCAGTTTCTTTTTTAAATTATTTGAAAAAAACTTCGTTTTCTAAAGAGTTAAATAATTAATAAACTGTACAAAAACGTGCAGAAATTATTTAAAAAAAACTGCGTTTTCTAAAGAGTTAAAGAGGCTGAGTCAGAAGTTCAAACCTTAAAACGTACAGGGATTAGGAGGTGCAGTTGGGGGGCTGCCACCCCCCAAACCTCCGCTTCCGTTTATGAAAGGGGCTTTGTCCTCCTTAACGCCTCGCTCTTTACACTAAAGTTTTTATTGTTTAAAAAAGAGTTGTAAGAAAGTCAAACTTTAGTGTAAAGAGCGAGGCGTTGAGGAGGGCACAGCCCCTTTCATATACGGAAGCGGGGGTTTGGGGGGCGGCATCCCCCCAACTGCACCTCCTAATCCCTGTACGTTTTAAGGTTCGAACTTGTGACTCAGCCTTTTTAACTCTTTAGAAAACGTAGTTTTTTTCAAATAATTCATAACATGAGACCACTCCTTTCTCGACGCAGGAAAATCAAAACCAGATACCCTAGACTGCCGTAAACGTTTTTTTATAAGCACGCTTGGTACTTTGCTTCAGATCGAAGACAACTCCTCGATTTGGCCGACCGCAAGACACCCATATTCTTAGCCAAAACTTAGCTTTATTCTTTACAACTTTTAATTCTGGGTCCAAAACCCATTCTGGTTTTCTAGTTTTAACTTTAATCCTTTTTTTTTTATTGTCAATGTTGAATTTTTATTTATATTAAAAAAAATAAGACATTTGCTGTTTTCAAAATGATTATTTGAGTAATCATTGCGATTTTTTGGTACTTGTGCATTATTCAGTACACACTCGAGAAGTGAAGTTAGGTTAATCATAATGAAATGTACCAAAATATGATGAAAATACAATACTCAAGTAACAAAATTATTGAAACTACAATTATGGTAGGGGGGCCGCACAGAATGCATCATATTCAATACCTAACATAACCTAGTCCAACCAAAATACCATCTCTATAAACCGGTTCGGTCTGATTTTTAGATCCAAATTCTCGAGTGTGTACTGGATGATACTCAATTACCGATCTTTTTTGGCTTGATAAATTTGTTTAAAATCAGCAAGCCCTCTCCCCTCCCTTTCAAAAATAGCAAGGTATATCTTTTTGTGGTGTTAACAATTTTCCTTTAGTCATAGGCGGAATAAGAGGGCCACACCTTTCCGAAATTTCCATTACTCCTTCCCCTAAATTAAATTATCTGATTTTCCCAATAACAGTATATAAAAAAAATCTATGAATTTCTCACTTTAAAAATCAATCGACTTTAACGCAATATTGTTTGTTTTTTTCGTTAAATAAATACATCTCTTATTTCTCATTGTGGCTGGGCTTAAGGGTTAAAAGTGAGCCTAAGGGTGATGGTATGAAAATGAACAAATCTGATCTATTTTTCCCTTAACGTCTCGCAATACTTTAGGAAAACAGATTTTTGCAGTAGTTTGTTTTGTTTAGCCATTCTTGGCAAAAATAACCGTAGCTTCCGGCCATAGTGCTGTAAATAGTGCTGCAAGGACTGTAAGAAATTTTCCACGGGAAAAAATCTTCATGAGGAAATTTTCCGCTTGAAAACTTTTCATTGGAGGAGGAGGGACTTCTGGGAGAAAGTCCCTTGGAGGAGGGAATTTCTGGCGTATTTCAAAACCAATCAAAATTAAATAAAAACAAGCTTTTTTTCAATGAAAATAGGCTACAGAGAACGCAAAGGTCGTTTAATTAGAATAAGAAGCTTTTTAAGGTAGTAGAAAAATTATGCTGATGCTTTAAGCATGAAAGTGATGAAAGTATGAGCAAAATGGATGAACTAGAATGAACAAAATGAGATTATTAATATGATTTTTGAAAAAGGGGAAGTATCTAACGATTTTAGGAAAACATTAATTAAGCCACTTTATAAGAAAGGTGATAAAAGTTAGTGCGGTAATTATCGAGGCATTAGTCTGGTCTCTGTAGGTAGTAAATTACTTAGTAATATGATACTTTTTAGACTGAGAGAGTCCGTAGACATAGTTTTAAGAGAAGAACAGTAAGGTTTTAGAAAAGGTAGAGGATGTGTCGACCAAATTTTCACTCTTAGGTTAATAATTGAGAAGTGTCTGAGTTGTCAAACACCTTTGGTCCTCAGTTTTATAGATTATGAGCAAGCCTTCGATTCTGTTGATAGAAGAGCTTTAGTAAAGGTTTTATCCCTGTATGGTATACCAGACAAATACATTGAAGGGATTAATTCTATGCATGAGAATAACACTGGTGCGGTTAAGGTAGGAAATGAGGTTAGCAGCTGGTTTTGTATTCAATCAGGAGTTAAGCAGGGTTATGTTCTATCTCCCTTTATATGGAATATTTTGATGGACTTTGTCTTAAGGAGCACAGGAAAGGCAATGGGAGACCCCGCAATTAAATGGGGAGGAAGAACTATTCTGGACTTAGATAATCCTCATAATTTAAGTATCCTAGATGAAAGTGTGAGCAAAATGAATGAACTTCTAGAGGTTTTGCTAGTTCAGGTTGCTAGAATAGGTTTGAAAATTAACGTTAATAAGACTAAGTCACTAAGGCTAGGAATAAGTAAAGATGAAAAGGTGACGTTGGGTAACGAAAAGATTGATTTGGTTGGCAGCTTCACTTACCTTGGTAGTATTATTAGTAAAGATGGTGGAAGCAGTGAAGATGT
This sequence comes from Artemia sp. Qi Xiang Cuo, assembly GCF_049724085.1. Taxonomy (NCBI): domain Eukaryota; kingdom Metazoa; phylum Arthropoda; class Branchiopoda; order Anostraca; family Artemiidae; genus Artemia; species Artemia sp. Qi Xiang Cuo. Next base: position 9,230,654 of record NC_142797.1, on the reverse strand, counting down.
CAAAAGTAGAATAGCCAAGGTTTAGGTTGTTTTTGCATAGTTAAAAAAATATTGGAAGAATAGGAATATAAGTCTGCAAACCAAGATTAGAATATTAGAAGCCACAGTGATGACAGTGGTCAAATATGGCTCTGAAGCATGGGCGCTCCGATAAGTGGATGAATATTTGCCAAATGATTTCCAGAGAAATTGCTTACAGATTGTTCTGGGTACCCGGCTGACTGACCGTATTTCAAACAATAGGCTGTAAGAAAAATGTGGTTCAGTAACGCTTTCTAGGGCTATAATGAAAGAAAGGTGGAGGTGGCTAGGGCACGTTTTGCAGATGAAGGATGACAGATTGCCGAAGATTGTCCTTTTCAGCCAACCGTCTAGGGCTAAACGGAAATAAGGTCGTCCTCGTCTGGGGTGGGAGGACGTCGTAAAGAAAGATTTAAAGGAAATGGGGACTTCCTGGGAGGATGGGAGGCTTTGAATGGGAGGCTCTGAGGCCAAAAAGGGAGGCTTTGAATAGATTGGGATGGAGGAGGAGCGTGCGTAGCTTTGTTGGCCTCAGGCGGCTTGGTGCTGCGATGAGTTGTCAATGGTAGTTGTAGTAGTGTCCCTTCCTCAACCTTCGCTCATACGTTAAAATTTTTTAGTCTTTAAAAAAAAAACTTCTTATTCCAATAATACGGCCCTTGTGTTTCGGGAGTCATTCTTAAAAGGTTTGGTCAAGAAGTCAAACATTAGCGTAAAGAGTGACAGTCTAGGAAGGGGTGACCCTATAATATATGGAATAATTTCTGTTTGTTTTAAGTTTCAATGTTGTTCCTTACTTTCAGTTGAAAAAAAAGTAAAAAAAAAAAATACTGATCGTTTTTAGTTCATGCCTGGAAATTCGCCTACCCTTTCCGTGAAGAATTTCCTCCGGAAAATCCCTCCCTACTTCCTAGCCCTGCATACCCTCTCCCCGCCCCAATTTATGGTTAGGTAATGATCAATCCAATCTTATCTATTATTGACATTTGATATTTTTGCAGTGTAGAACCCTCCCCCACCCCCAGACCAGGGTACGGCCCTGTATCAAACACTTCGTGGTAACAAACTCTAATTAAGGAGCGACCCGGCTCAATGGTAACCGAAACTCTAGAAAACGGGTTTTTGATACCAATAGATACATCAAAAGAATCAGCTTTTAATTCTGATTTCAAATATATAACTTTCATCAAGTTTGGTCCTACCCATCAAAAGTTAAGCGCCTGAGAAAATTTGGCTGATTTTCGAAAAAAGGGGGAAATACCCCGTAAAAGTTATAGAACCTTGATGAAAATCACACCATCATATTTAGCGTATCAGAGAACCCTACCGTAGAGGTTACAAGCTCCTGTCTACAAAAATGTGGAATTTTGCATTTTTTGCCAGAAGAAAGATCACGGATGCGTGTGTATTTGTTTTTTTGTTGTTTTTTTTTTCCAGGGGTGATCGTATCGCCCCAGTGGTCCTAGAATATCGTGGGAGGACTCATTGGATCGGAAATTAAAAGTTCTAGTGCCCTTTTTAAGTGTCCAAAAAAATGGAGGACAACTAGGCTCCCTCCCACGCTCATTTTTTCCCAAGGTCACCTGATCAAAATTTTGAGATAGCCATTTTGTTCAGTATGGTTGAAAATATGATAAATATGCCCTTTAGCATGACTTAATCCCCCGAAGTCCCCGGGGGTAGGGCTGAAAGTTATGAACTTTGCCCAATATTAACATATAGTATTGGTTATTGGGAAGTATACAGACTTTTTCAGGGGGGATTTCTTCAGGTAGTGGGGGGATGGGGGGTTATGTGGGAGGATCTTTCCATAGAGAAAGTTTTCATGGGGGAGGGGACATTGCTAAGAAGGGGGCGCCAGATTTTCCAGCATAATTTATAAAAAAGATCAGAAATTAAATAAAAAAAAAACAAGTTTTCCAACTGAAAATAAAGAGTGACATCAAAACTTAAAACGAACAGAAAATATTACGTGCATGATTGGGTTCACCCCCTAGTCAGTACCTCGCTCTTTAAGCCAAATATTTTTTTAGTACTTTCATAAGAGTTATTTATACTAAGTAACTGCCTTTGTTATTAAGGGGTCATTTTTAAAGAATTGGAACAAAATTCAAACTTTAGCTTAAAGAGTGAGGTATTGAATAGTAGGCGAGCCCCTTAATATACGTATTGAAAATATATTCATGTAGAAGTTCGTTACGTAAGTTAATTCGTAAGTTATGTAAATTTATTACTAATAAAATGGTTCGTAAATGAAATTAAACGAGTTTCGAGAAAACCATTTAGCCACATAAAAGTAAAATTAATATCCAATTTTGTCTTCGATACTTCATGTAAGGCGAGCCAAACTCAAAACCTGCATTAATTCAAAAACGTTCAAAAATTAAATAAAAAAAAAACAAGTTTTTTTAACTTAAATTACGGACCGACGTTAACACATACCACTTCCATAACGTAGGCCGTAGAGGCCTGGGACTGGGCAGTCATCAACGCCGCTAGCTACGCGAAATGTTTACTGTCTAAAAACTATTATTTTTTTTTTAAAATAAAAAAATCTATTGGTATTAGCGTTGCGGTGTGGTGGGGTCCGCACCCTTTCATATGCGGACTAATTTTTGTACGTTTCAAGTTTTAATGCCGTTCCTTACTTTCAGTTAAAAAAACTTGTTTTTTTTTTTAATATAATATAGATCGAACTTTTTTTTCAGATTGAGTGAACAAAGGCATGCTTGATAAAGATCAAGTTGGAACTTTATACATGAATACAGAAGACATGAAAGAAACAAAAAAAGCTTTCGAAAAAGACGACGAAGATTCTAAGAAAAAGGAAAAGAAGAAAAAAAGGAAAAGACGACCGAAAGGAAAAGAAAAAGAGCAAGAAAATAATAATGATAACGTAAAAAGGTAAGTTGAGTATTTTGTTTAATATTGCCTGCCATAAAACGTTCTTAGTGAGTAAACTGTCATTTTTCGTGTTAAAAAAAAATAAAACTTTCAAGAGAAAAAAGTTATTGAATTTGATCTTTTAAAGGGCCTTTTTTATGTAAATTTATTGGAGGCACTTGATTATGTGGCTCCAATTCTGCACTCTCCTCCACTAAGTTTAAAAAATAACTTTTTTTGGTATTCTTTGCGAAGTATACTTTTTTCTGTATTTTTATTGAAAAAAAAATCCAAGAAGCAACAAAATTGTCCCTCCCCCTGTATTTTGGGCACGCATTCTACCCTCCCCCTCTTACAATTGATTATGTATACCAAATTATATCAAATATTTTTAAAAAATAGTATCTAAAAAACAGAAAAAATTCTATTTTTCCTAGTACTAAATTTGCTCCACGATAAACCATTTGATTTAGCGATATGCCGCTAATCCCTTACCTGATTTAGTAACTGTCTGTGTGTCAGTGTCCTTGGATACTAAGTAAGATTTCGCCCTTGAACCTTCAGATACAGCAACCATTCAAGAATTTATGCTGTGGAATGTTCCGAACAAGTTCCAAGATTAAGTTACTTTGCTCCCCCCTCCTTCTTCTGCTTACTTGCCTCATCTGGGATCTAAAATCACTAAGCCGGAGTTTATGAGCCTTTCGATAAGTATGCTTACTGTTCCCTTTTTGGTCTAAACGGCACGGATTTTTGGTATATTTGGAAACAAATTATTTTTTTACTTTTTGGACTGTTTTTGAACCTTTTGATCTCTCTGTTGAACTATATATTTCAGAACTTTCATTCAATACCATTGGGGAGGGGGGTCTGAGTTTGTTAGGAGCCAAATAGGGCATGGGAGAAAGCTGACTGTCCTCCGTTCACATTCAGGCCTTGAAAAACACGCTAGAGTGTTCGATTTCCGATCGTTTGATCCCTTTCAAAGTTTTTAAAACCATTTTTTTAGTTTTCGTAAAACATAATGTACTAGGGGGATATTGTTCTTTATTTTCTTAACACTACTGCATTGATGCTGATAAATAAAAAATTGAGTTCTTGCATGAAATTAAAAGGCTATATGAAACTAAAGGGATTTAAAATTAACAGAGATCATCCTGAGTGCGATGGTTTTCGCAAAACAAGGAATCTTGTGAACGCTACAGTTCAGACCTTCAGAGTGTTGAAAAACCTAGAAACTTATTTTTTTTTTCTGATGACTTAAAAACAGTGTATTTCTTAGCTACTCATCATGGCGCTTAAATGTTTGATTCATTGAGGAAAGTACGGTACAACCGTGTATGTTTGTTCCTTTTTGTTCTGTTCATAGAATCTGCGTAAACTTCCATGCCGTTCTTAAACTTTTGAATTCGACGGGAAATAACCTTGTTAACCAAATCTAGATGGCACCTGCTGCAAAGCCAAATATCTGATCAGTCAGAAAGGGCACTAGAACTTTTAATTTCCTTTTGAATGAGCCCTCTCGTGACATTCTAGGAGCACTGGGTTGATACGGTCACCCATGGGAAAAAAATAAACACGCATCCTTGATCTTTCCTATGGCAAAAAAAAAAGTTCCACATTTTTGCTGATAGGACCTTGAAACCTCTACAGTAGAGTCTCTGATACTGAATCTGATGGTGTAGTTTTATTAGGATTCTATGACTTTTAGGGCGTTTAGGGCGTTTGAAAACGTTTGTATACTTCCCAATAACCAATACTATATGTAAACATTGGGCAAAGTTCATAACTTGCAGCCCTTTTTCCGGGGACTGTGGGGGATTAAGTCATCCTCAAAGACATAGTTATTATATTTTTCGACCATCCTGAACAAAATGACTCCCTCAAAATTTTGATCGGGTGACTGAGAAAAAATGAGCAGGGGAGGGGGCCTAGTTGCCCTCCATTTTTTCGGTCACTGAAAAAGGGCACTAGAACTTTCAATTTCCGTTCGAATGATCCCTCCCGCGATATTCTAGAATCACTGGGTCGATTCGATTACCCCTGGGGAAAAAAAAATAAATAAACCCGCATCCGTGATCTTTCTTCTGGCAAAAATACAAAATTCCACATTTTTGCAGATAGAAGCTTGAAACCTCTACAGTTGAGTTCTCTGATACGCTGAGTCTGATGGTGTGATTTTCATTAAAGTTCTATGACTTAGGGGGTGTTTCCCCTATTTTTCGAAAATAAGCCAAATTCTCAGGCGAGTAACTTTTGATGGGTATGACTAAACTTGATTGAACTTATATATTTGAAATCTGCATAAAAATGTGATTCTTTGATATATCTATTGGAAACAAAATCCCGTTTTTTAGAGTTTTGGTTACTATTGAGCCGGGTCGCTCCTTACTAACAGTTCCTTACCACGAACTGTTTGAAACAAATTCGTGTGACTTACAGGAATATACCTCCAAATCGACGGTGTTATTACCGTATGGGTCTCATTACGTTAATACCGTCATGAGTTTAATACTCATTCTAGAATGAGTGTTAGAAAAAACAAATTTAAGGACCACGTTTTAATTACTTCTAATTGGCAATTGTGATTTAAACGGGAGATTATCTATCCATAGTATACCACCAGGCATATGCGCTGTTTATTAATATTGTGTTTATATTTGTTTTTAGAAAAACTTTCTAATCTAATCCTTGGGAAATCCGTCTTATTTAACCTGCTTTGAAGTGATCTGTCAAAACAAAACAAGAGACACATTTTGGAATCAGCATCGACAAAAATTATCGCTATTGCTATTGAAAATAAAGGTCGTTTAATTCACAGAATTTTATTTTTTCGCTAAGTTTTAAAAATTTTTAAAACTTAGCCCCGGAGGCAAAGTAAATCAATTCAGAGTTCAAAGTGTCAACATCTAAATTGGATTGCAAGGACATTATTAAGTCAGTAAGTTATATGTGAAGCAAAGTATAATCATCTACTGAACAAGTACTGACAAAACCTATCCTCTCCACACAAAAAAAGTAACCCTTTGTTACACAATTTACACAGACCCTTAGGTTATTTTTAAGACCCTTAGTTGCACAATTCAATATAAATTTCCGGGTAACTCGTCACCTGAATCACGCTCTAGCATAGTTTATTGGCTGGGAGCAAAGTACTTTGGCTCGGAGCGATTAAGTAGTACAACATTTTGCGTTAAGAGGTGCTGAGGTACGCGGGGTCACTTTTGGAGAGTTTTGTCAGTACTTGTTCAGTAGATGATTATACTTTGATGTGAAGATACGAAAAATTTTGCAATAGGGATTATAGTAACGTGTAATCCTTACATATACTTATTGACCAATACATTAAAGATATTGCAAGGACATTATTAGTTCAGTAGGTTTTTTATTTAAAGATTTATATCATGTTGCAATAAGAATTATAGCGATTTGGACTATGATTTACGATTGTGAATCGAGAGCTGGCTGTATGGTAATTAACCAATGACAGGCTCTATTTTATTTCACTGTATATAAATAATACACAGTAGAATCATTCCCTATCTCAACCATTATACTAAGCGGGACCGAGATGCAAGTGCTCCAGATAACGTTAAAACATAAGCGACATTAGATTTTTTCACGGGTAGTCAAGTAAGATTTTTCTTGAACGTGAAACTTGTACCTTTGTAACACTAAATTTTAAAGAATCTAATTCTAAATTAATTTATTCAAATACGTGTATAAAAATCGGTAATTAGTAGTACAGTGTTATTATTAGATGTTTTAGAAATTACAGGTAGGTTTTTGAGTCTCGAGTTGGGTTCAAAGGCATTTTGAGAAAGTTTCTGCGAAAATACTTGTTCCGAGGTTCTCATTTGATCCGCCATCAGAGGTCTAATGCATGAGGACGTACAAGTATGTGCCACTATTTCCAAATGATGCACCTACGATTGTGGCCTCACGCTTAAACGAGTGTGTCCGCATGCCAAATTTCTTAGTGGAAAAGCAAGAAACGGTACTGTTTTGTAGCAGGGCAACAGGCGAGAAGAACCGCGTATAGAACTTCAAAGATTCTATTGAAAACCGGGTTTCCGCTATCTAGTGAGGTATTGCTCACTGTGTGAAAAATATTTAAACTTTAGTTTTTTGGGGTTAAAGGGGCAAAAAAAGGTACCTAGGTTAGGTTAGGCCATGTGTTCAATATATGCTATGCTTTACCCCCCCCCCCCCTAATGTGCTAGTGTATAACCCAAATTTATTTCTAAACTATTATATTTTTATAATACTTTGTTGTATTTCATTAGCCTTGACCAAACTTCACTTCTCACGTGTTGCCTGGCTGCTAAGACAGTACCCAAGAAACTTGCTCACAGGTTCCAGTTTTAACTGTCTGGCCATCAGCGTAATTACGTCAGCTACCCATCATTCCTGTCGTGCTAACCAGTGGTGGATCCAGGGGGGCGAGGGGGGTGCACCCCCCCCCTAACGTAGTCTAAAGCAGTGTACTTTACTTAATTACCGCAAGTTTGTGTTAATTTAACTGGCTCCTAACGCATGTTAATCGGATCAACCTATTTTGTGCCCCTCCCCCCTAAAAAAAAGTCCTGGATCTGCCCTTGGTGCTAACGAACATTCCTGCAAATATTACCGTGCATAACTCGGAAGAACCAGCGTGAATGTGCGCAGAAAAATGGCTGTGCAGATAAAGTAAAGCACTTAGCTAGTCGAAAAAGTGGACTGGTCATTCATTTGATCGATGAAGAGCTGGCCAGTGCAGCAGTTGCAGCCATCCCCCAACCTAAGAATTCGTGCCAGAGTTATTAAAACTGAACATGCCGGTATTATCAGGATGGATCTCGATTATGAAGATTAATCGTATTCGTGTGGGCCGTGGTGTTTAGCAAGGTTCTGTTCTTAGTATGGCAATATTTGATAACTCTATTAGAGTAGTCACTCGACAGATTCCACCTTACTTAAATAAGCCATATATCGACGCAAGTCACTTGTCATATTCCGATGACATTTTTCTCTTGGCTGATAATCTTTGGGCACTCCAGAACGCCGTTGATGTTGTTTGCTCCCGACTGAAAGAAATCAGTCTCAGTTGCTACTTCCAAAACCGAGTTTATTGTCTTTGGACCAGAGATCGCCTCCAATGATAAAATCCAAGTTGGTCCCGCCACAATCTCATCTTCTTGGTCTGCCTGGTCTGGTCTATCTGGCTTCTCTGCTCTGGTCTGTCTGATCTGGCAAAGAGGATATGAACATCTGCAAAAGTATTCCCAGATTGTGTTTTCGATAATTTTGTATTCTTAAAGTTATCCTATATTTTTTCAATTATGGTCTCTTGATTTCCATCAAAATCTTAAATTAATATAAAACTTCATTTTCTGATTCTTTTAGCTGTGGTTGTGTACAAGAAATATTTATATCTTCAAATACCGAACAATGTATTTCAAAGTCATCAAGTATTTCTTCCGCATTAAAACTTTCCTTTATGTGAGAAAGATAAGAGTCGCAGCTAAAAAGCCCTATCTATTGGTGCTAGCTTTTGAGAAAGCACTGTAAAGTGTCCATTTTGAAATCGTGAAATGTGTATTTGTCTTCTTCTACATCCCCTTTGATAAGTCTTTTTATACAACCTATATGTAATTTGGAGTCTTTCTTTGGTTTCTTTGGCGCCTTTGTCCATATTTTGTTTTCTATCCTGGCCAGTGCTATGGCTAGCACTTCAGATTCGTACCATTTTTCTATGCGGTCTTTGATGAAATTAAATAAAAAAACAAGTTTTTTTTAACTGAAAGTAAGGAGCAACATTAAAACTTAAAACGAACCGAAATTGTTCCGTATATGAAAGGGTCTGCCCTCTCCTCAACGCCTCGCTCTCGCCCCCTTCGGCGCACCCGTCTTAGCAATTCCCCCATGAGAACTTCCTGCATGGAAAGTTCCTTCCACGTAACCCCCGAATCTCGCCCCCCACTACCAGCGAAAATTCCCCCTGAAAATGTCTGTATGCTTACCAAAAACCAATACTATATGTAAATGTTGGGCCAAGTTCATAACTTGCAGCCCTTCCCCCGGGTACTGTGGGGGATTAAATCATCCTCAAAGACATAGTTATTATATTTTTCGATCATGCTGAACAAAATGGTTATCTTAAAGTTTTGATCGAGTGACTTAGGGAAAAAAGTGAGCGTGGGAGGGGGCCTAGTTGCTCTCCATTTTTTTGGTCACTTAAAGAGAACACTAGAACTTTTAATATCCGTTTGAATGAGCCCTCCCGCGATATTCTAGAACCACTGGGTCGATACGGTCACCCCTGGGAAAAAAACAAACAAACACGCATCCGTGATCTTTCTTCTGGCAAAAAAAATCCACAGTTTTGCAGATAGGAGCTTGAAACTTTTACGGCAGGATTTTCTGATACGCTGAATCTGATGTTTGTTATTTTTATTAAATCTCTATGACTTTTGGGGGCGTTTCCCTCTTTTGTCGAAAATCAGGCAAATTTTCTCAGGCGCGTAACTTTTGATGGGTAGGAATAAACTTAATTGAACTTATATATTTGAAATAAGCATAAAAATCCGATTCTTTGATGCATCTATTGGTATCAAAATCCGTTTTTTAGAGTTTCGGTCACTACTGAGCCGTGTCTCTCCTTATTTATAGTTCCTTATCACGAACTGTTTGAAACAAATTCGTGTGTCTTACAGGAATATACCTCCAAATCGACGGTGTTATTACCGTATGGGTCTCATTACGTTAATGCCGTCATGAGTTTAATACTCATTCTAGAATGAGAAGACCCATTTGCCTTCCCAATGCCAGAACATAATTTGCACTTTACTGAAAAAAATATAAATGCCTTTCATAGCTTTAATAAATCAAATAATATTAAAATTTTGATTTCTAAATATCAGTATATGTATATTAAACTGACAATTCACATTCAATTGTATTTTTTTTTCATTAAATTGCAAATTATGTTCTGGCCTTGGAAAGGCATAGGGGTTTTGAGCCCTACTTATGTTAATTTCTGCTCGTTTTGAGTTTGACGGTGATTTATTGTAATTTCTGTTCGTTTTGGTATTTCATTTATTTATCGATGCTGATTTGTGGTAGTTTCACGCTTGGTAGATTATTTGATTTCATTTTTTGCTCATTTTTGGCTTAATGGAGTTGTTTACTTTTCTTTTAAAAACATATTTTGTGGAAAAATTTTTTTTAATTAATTTCTGTTCGTTATATTTTGACATAGTATTTTCAGGGAAAAAGAAAATAATGCTTTAAATCTTTTCTTTTTTTAAGACTTTATGGTTTGGCCTGTTATTTTTATGCTGGAGAAACAATTTCAGCAATTTTTAACAACATACCCCCTTTTAAAAATCTATGGACACAAATAGTAGTGTTTAATTTAGTTTCATACCTTCTCTAGTTGACCTGAAATAGAAAGCTTGATACCATTCGCAAAAAAAATCTGTTTACTTTCTTTGATAGCTTGGATACACTTACGCTATTTTGATTTGGTTAAATTTCAAGAGCAGAAGTAGCCCCAAAAGTTTGAACATAATACCCTCGGTCGTTCTTGGGATAGTGCTGAGATGCCTTATTGGGAATTAGCTTTAACACGGTGCATTTTGATTTAATCTTAAGGCAACATTTAGTTTTTAACCATAATGGGCAAATGGGTGGGTGGGCGTGGGAGGAGGACTAGTTTGCCCTCCAATCACTTTCGACTATTAAAAAGGGCATTAGTCCTTTCTATTTTCAATCGAATGAGCCCTTATCGAAGTTCCTATGAAAACTCCTTCGATACGAAGTACCCTGGTCTAAACAAACAAACAAACAAAAAAAAATAATACATTGTACCCCGATCGATCTTTACTATTAAAATGTTAAGCCTTCCAATCACTTTCGACAATTAAAAAGGGCATTAGCCCTTTCAATTTCCAATCGAATGAGCCCTTTTTGAGTTTCTACGACAACCGCTTTCTATAAACACCTTATATGCCCCAAGGGCATAACTTACAACCCTTGCCCTGAGGGGTGTGAGGGAGTTGTCATCTTCAAAGACCTAATTTCCAGAACTTTCAACTACGTTAAACAAAACGGCTATCTCAATTTTGATCGGATGTGTTTGGGGAAATGGTGGGTGTGAGAGGGGGGTTAGTTGAACTTCAATCACTTTCGACTATAAAAAAAGGGCACTAGCCCTTTCAGTTTCCAATTAAATGAGCCTTTTTGAACTTTCTACGACAAAACTTTCTATAAAGGCCTTATATGCCCCCAGGGCATAACTTACAACCTTTGCCCCGAGGTTTGGGGGGGGGGGGTGTTGTCATCCTCAAAGACCTAATTTCCAGAATTTTCAACTACGTTCAATAAAATGAATATCTCGAAATTTTGATTGTATGTGTTTGGGAAAAGGGTGGGCGTGAGAGGGGGGTTAGTTGCTCTTCAATCACTTTCGACTATTAAAAACGGCCTTGTCCGTTTCAATTTCAAATCGAATGAGCCCTTTTTGAAGTTTCTACGACAACTTTTTCTATAAATACTTCATATGCCCCCAGGGCATAACTTACGACGCTTGTCCTGAGGGCTGTGGGGGGGGGGGGGGTTCATGCACAGACATAATTTCTGGAACTTTCAACTACGTAGAAAAAAATGACTATCTCAAAATTTTGATTGTATGTGTTTGGGGAAGTGTTGCGCATGATAGGGGGATTAGTATTCCTCCAATTACGTTCGACTATTAAAAAGGGCACTAGCCATTTCAATTTCCAATTGAATAAGCCATTTTTGAAGTTTCTACGACAACGCTTTTTATAAAATATGCCCCCAGGGCATAATTTATACCCCTTGCCCTGAGTACTGTGGGGGGTGTCATCCTTAAAGACTTATTTTCCAAAACTTTCAACTACGTTGAACAAAATTGCTATCTAAAAATTTTGATTGGATGTGTTTGGGGAAAAGGTGGGCGTGAGAGGGGGCGTGGGCGTTAGTTGTCCTCCAATCACTTTTGACTGTTAAAAAGAGTGCTAGTCCTTTTAATTTGCGATCAAACGCACTCTTTTTCAATTTTCTGTAACAAAGCTTTCAATATAAACCTTCTATCCCCCCAAGGCTAAACTTGTAACCATTTCCGTGCGGGCTCTGAGGGGGAGGGGGTGTCATCCTCACTCCTCCTAATTTCCAAAACTTACAACTACGTTAAACAAAACGGCTATCTCAATTTTATTGGATGTGTTTGGGGAAATGGTGGGTGTGAGAGGGGGGTTAGTTGCCCTTCAGTCACTTTCGACTATAAAAAAGTGCACTAGCCCTTTCAGTTTCCAATTAAATGAGCCTTTTTGAACTTTCTACGACAAAACTTTCTATAAAGGCCTTATATGCCCCCAGGGCATAACTTACAACCTTTGCCCTGAGGGTGGGGGGGGGATGTCATCCTCAAAGACCTAATTTCCAGAACTTTCACCTACGTTCAACAAAATGAATATCTCGAAATTTTGATTGTATGCGTTTGAGAAAAGGGTGGGCGTGAGAGGGGGGGGGGGGCTAGTTGCTCTTCAATCACTTTCGACTATTAAAAAGGGCCTTGTCCGTTTCAATTTCAAATCGAATGAGCCCTTTTTGAAGTTTCTACGACAACTCTTTCATTAAAAACCTCATATGCCCCCAGGGCATAAGTTACAACGCTGTGGCCTGTGGTGGGGGGGGGGGTTCATCCACAGACATAATTTCCAGAACTTTCAACTACGTAGAAAAAAATGACTATCTCAAAATTTTGATTGTATGTGTTTGGGGAAATGTTGGGCATGAGAGGGGGATTAGTTTTCCTCCAATTACTTTCGACTATTAAAAAGGGCACTAGCCATTTCAATTTCCAATTGAATAAGCCATTTTTGAAGTTTCTACGACAACGCTTTTACTATTAAAAAGGGCACTAGCCCTTTGAATTTCCAATCAAATGCACCCTTTTTCAAGTTTCTACGACAAAGCTTTCAATAAAAACCTTATATGCCCCCAGGGTATAACTTGTAACCCTTTCCCTAGGGGCTCTGAGGGGGTTATCATCCTCTAAGACCAAATTTCCAAAACTTACAACTACGTTAAACAAAACGGCTATCTTAAAATTTTGATTGGATTGGTTTGGATAAATGGTGGGCGTCAGAGGGGGGGGGGGGGTTAGTTGCCCTCCAATCACTTTTGACTATTGAAAATGGCACTAACCCTTTGAATTTTCAATCGAATGAGCCCTTTATCAAGTTTCTACAACAAAGCTTTCAATGAAAAACTTATATGCCCCCAGGGCATCACTTATAACCCTTGCCCTGAAGACTTTGGGGGAGTGTCCTGCTCAAAGGTATAAATTTGAGAACTATTAACTGAGTGGAACAAAATTGCTCTGTCAAAGGTTTGATTGGGTGTGGATAGAGTGGGCGTGGAGGGATGTTGGTTACTTTTCAATCACTATCGAAGGTTAAAAAGGACGCTGGCCATTTCATTGTCCAAACGAACGAGCCCTTTTTGAAGTTTCTACGACACCGCTTTCTATAAAAATACAAACCTTATATGCCCAGGGTATAACTTAAAACCCTTGCCCTGAGGAATCTAAGATTTCCAGAACTTTCATACTGACAAATGGCTATCTGAAAATTTTGATTGGATGTCTTGGGAAAAGGTGGCGGAGAGGGTTACGTCCCTAATCCTTTCGACATAAAGGCACAATTTCCAATCGAATGGCCTTTTTTGAAGTTTCTACAACAACGCTTTCTATAAAAACCTTTTTTGCCCCCAGGGCATAACTTACAACCCTTGCCCTAAGGATTGTGGGGGAGTGTCCTCCTCAAAAACATAATTTCTATATGGAAATCAACTACGCTGAACAAAATGGCTATCTCAAACTTTTATTGGATGTGTTTTGGGAAATGGTTGGCGTGGAAGGGGTGTTAGTTGCCGTCCGATCACTTTCGACTATTAAAAAGGGCACAAGCCACTTCAATTTCCAACTGAACGAGCCCTTTTCGAAGTTTCTACGACAATTTCTTCGATACAAAGTGCCCTGGCCAAAAGGAAAGAAATAAGAAATAATACACTGTGCCAACATCGTTCTATATGCCCCAAGGGCATAACTTAAAACCGTTGCCCTAAGGGTATTGGGGGAGTGTCCTCAAATACATAATTTCTATCTGGAAATCAACTACGCTGAAATGGCTATCTCAAAATTTTGATTGGATGTGTTTGGGGGAATGGTGGGCGTGGAAGGGGTGTTAGTTGCCTTCCAATCACTTTCGACTATTAAAAATGGCACTAGCCATCATGCCACTGACCCCCGTTCCAGACCAAATAAACAACGACATCAAGACTCGAACCCCTACCCTCGCGGCAAATAATCCCAAGTTTAGCGTGCTAACCACTCGGCTTGGACGGTATATGACTTTTCAGTCTCAACATTGTCTCGAGCTAAGACCTTGTCATCTATGGTAAGTGGGCTTATTTTGTTACATCCTTTTGTTGAAAGCAGTAAGGTAGCGAGGTTTATATTTTGATAGGTTATGTTTATAAATGTTCCGGCACACGCAAACCACTGGCGTAATTTTGCCAAAATCCGTGGGGGGGGGGGAGGATTTTGAGCTGAATTTCCAAGTCAAGTGAAAAATGAGCCATATAGTACCATAAAGGCAAAGGCTACTAAAGAAAACCGATTTGCTTCAGTGGATGCTTGAATTGAGCCGATCTTGGTTTTGACAAGATTTTTTAAAGATGCTATATTTCAGTGGGGGTAGGGGGGCAAACTGGGGTCTGGGAGGCAGTTTTTCCCTTGTCCTATAGTAAGTTACGCTCTCGACGCAAACTTGCCTCTGCAGCGACCATAGCTACCCTGTTTATCCGCATAGCAAATCTGTAAATTTGACGTAAAATATGGAAATGAAGTTTAAAAATTGTGAGGCATGTTGACACTAGCTTTGATAGGCGTCAAACAAGAATTCACAAAAGTAAAAAAAAAGAAAAGCGTAAAAGAAAAATGAAAAACGTAAAAGTAAAGGAAAAACGTCCACTTTTTACTGACAAAAGAACTTTATGAATATAAACGGAAATAACAGTCACCATGATTTTTGTTGTTTGTGTGTGTTTATGTTAACCATGAACTCTAGATCAGCAGGGGTAAATAATAATAAAAAAAAAAAAAAAAAAAAAAAAAAAAAAAATCATTTTTAGCAGGGTGAGGGGCACCAATAAATTTTGGCTCCCAGATCGGTATTTTTGCACTTCTGAACCTCTAATTAGGACAGTTTTTGATCCTCTGGGGCTAGGCCGTACCCAGAGGGGGGGGGTGTTAGGGGCGTTTGAACGCCTCCCGAAATGTTTTTGACTCGTAAAAACGTAACAAAAATGGATATAAACAAATTTTGTATGCGTTTTTTTAGTTTTTTTGTGCACCCCCCCCCCCGAAAAAAATCTTTGAGTAACACCCCTTCCGAATAAAAATTATGGGTACGGCCTTGCTCTGGGGGGATACATACCCCTAAACCCCCCCCCCTCCCCCGATCAACCTTTGTAGAAGTGCCTATTAAACAACCGAACTATGAAAATATGAAAGTGTATTTCAAGATCCCAACTTCAATATAATTTAATATCTATTCTTAAATTAATTAAGTGGTCCATTTAAAATATTTAAATTTTCTAACCCATGTTCTCAACTTACAAAATGTCATTCATATGCCTAAACCGAACTTTCTGTGTTTTCTATTAATTGCTAGTGCCGATGAACTTAAAAATATATTAGCTAGTACGGTAATAGATATACCAAATCAAAGAACCTGTATCCGAAATTTGAAGAAGGAAGAGAAAATATTCACTATCTCTACCAACCTCATCAATCTATCTATTGAGAGTACTGTTTCCTCACCAGTTTTTGGATTTCAAGCGTTTTTTTCATAGCCAAGCATTTTATCTCTTTTCTACCCGTAATTTGTAAAAAAGGATATGTCAAAACTGCCCAGAAAAGGATTATAGAAAATATTGAAAGCTTTCGGTTCCCCAGCAAGCATTGTGGTTGTTTGTGGAAGAACTGTGTTTTGATCAAAGAATAAAAAAATAAGAATAAAAAAAAAATAAAAAAAATAAAAAAAGAATAAGAATAAAAAAAAATATCGTAGTTAACCATTTAGTGAACTTTGATACTGGGGATTTGATAGTGGAAACTAGTGGTTTAATATTCTTTGAGGCCGTTTAGTTAGTCTATACGGATCTAAGTGCAACTAAGATCCTTAGTTGCACTGTCTTAATTACAGGGTCATAAGGGCAAAAATGCCGATCTGAGAGCCAAATTTTTACTGGTGCCCTCCCCCCTGCTAAATTTTTTTTTTTTGCAGAAAAAAAACCTTTAAAAAACACATCAAAATTTGTTTATATGCATTTTTGTTACGTTTTTACGAATCGGATTTTTTTGTGGGGGGAGTTCAAAACCCCTACCACCCTCCACCCCCCACGCATAGAATATACTATGCAATTGAGGCGTAACCCCACGATTATTTTTCAAGTCTAATTCCTTCTTTACTTGGCTTATACATTTTTTTTGTAGAATTTGTAAGAACTATTGTTGTTTTTTTCCAACTCATATCGTTTAGTAAAATTTGGTCCTACATTATATCTACTTCAGAAAGTTAGGGGGGATCTAAGAAATAAAAAGTGCGTGTTTCTAGGTTCGGGAATTAATCTCCATAAATATCTGCAGTGCTTATTTTCATTATTAATCCAAAGAAATGTATTATTTTTTAGTATTTGTTATGTACCTGTTATTTGAATTAGTATTTTTTTTAGTAATTATTTTTTAAGTATTTTTGTTAGTTTTTCTTTGATATTTTATTTTCATATCATTGATGTAATAAACGGAAACCGTAGGGCTTTTGGGAGAGGGAAGGTACTAAAAAAAATTTATACGCTGATATCTACAGAATAGATTTCGTTTATTTTGCATTTTGCAGTCGTGAATTTTGGCGTTTTTTTTTCGATGATTATTCGGGAAGGTCGTTAATTAGTGTTTAAGGAAGACACCAACCTTATATCCCCCTGTTCAGCCATTTTCTTTAAGTAGTAATTAATTTTTTTCAGGAATGATGATTCATCTCGAGAGAATGATGAAGAGCCTGGCTCAGGCGTAAATCCAGATGTCTTGATTGCTAATTTGGCTTTTGCTGCAAGTAAAAAAGCTGGAAAACTCATTGAAGTCAAGCCGGCTATCCTATCAACTCCAATTGTGAAGAATATTTTAACTGAACGTAATGTAGAAAAGGGCAAAGAATCGGTAAGATCATAAGACTAGAAAAATTGAGTATTTGTTTTTAGTTTGCCGTTGGAAATACACTAAGAAAGTTGAAATTGTGGTTCATGGCTTTACGAACAATCAGAGATATAAGTGGAAATTAATAAAGGGGTCTCATTAAAAAAAAAAGAAATCAGGGTACTCCTTTGTTATACCTACTCTTTTATATACTGCTAGTTTGGTTAATGGTAATGAAATAAAATAAAATAGGATGAATATATAATAGTTTAGAAACAAATTTGGGCTATATATTTGCACATTAGGGGGGGGGGATAAAGCATAGCATATTTTAAATACGTAACCTAACCTAACCTAGGTACCTTTACCCCCCCCACCCCCACCTCCAAAAAAAACATAAAAAACAACACTTTAAATATCTTATATGCAATTAAAACCACGCTATACATTGTATTTCTCCACAGCGGTGTCTTGAATCATCCCTTAAAAACGGGTTTTTCGTCGTGTCTACAGTTTGACATATATAAAAGAGCAGGTATAACTTAGGAGTACCGAAATTAACAACAAAACCATCTTTCGTTGCTAAGCAAGGTCCTGAAGCTCCTTTTTTAATTGTTTCTCTTTAACGAATGATCTGGAGTCTTGGATTTGACAGGTCGGAAAAAGAAATACCAATATACGAGTACGTAGTTTGTTGCAATATCAGAGACACTTTACCTTAAATAAAGGGTGGGTGAGGTTCATGGGCGCCCATAAGTTGAATTCCAGAGGGGCGGGGCAAACCTCGTCTAATTGGCACTTTTAATGCTATATAATATAAATCTCAGAACAAAAATATAAAAATAAGGCAGCATCATTCAGCTAGGGGGGGGGCGAGCGCCCCCACCACCTGCCCCCCCCTTATGGACGTCCATTGTGAGGTTTTATCATAAAATACCATATACCGGTTTAAAAATAAGTACCAGAGGACCGAGCCATCACTCGGTGAGGGGAACTTTAGACATAAAAACGGTGTCAGGCGTATTCCTTTCTCCTCCGGAAATAGAATATCCTCATACATCGATTCACACAAGAAAAAATAACTTATGAATTTTATTTAAGCTCGCTTCAGCTCGCTTCAGCTAGTGAACTTGACATAATATAAAGAATCCATAAAAAATACGAATCCCCCCCCCTTAATTAAAGTCGAATCAAGGACAAAAATTTGCTTGCATGAGAATATACTTGTTTTTTTTTTCAAACATGAAAAAAATTTGTACTAGTTTAGTTTCTAATTTTTCAAAATGCCATATATTGCAGCACGTGGACTAGGGTACAGATTACAAATAAGTACATTACAGATTCATTGCAAATAGTGAATCGCAGTGATATAAGATTACCGGTGATGGAAATAGGGCCAAGGATTACTATATTGTCAACGGCACACCTTTCTTAGCAGCTCATCATTCTTCTTAATAAGATAATTTCGAATGTTTGAACTTTTTTTTGTATTATCTTTCTATTTTAAGTTCAATAAAGAGTTTCTTAATTTGAAACATCAACGTTACAAATTTACACATTTCTTTACTATATTTTACGAAAAAGATAAAAATATTAATACTTATATCTTTCTGTATAATTGCTAATAAGAATTAATTATAAGTGCGCTCAGTAATTTTCCAAAAACAGGGGAATAGGCCAGATTGAATTGGGAACCACTGGAATAGAAGCAGACTTGATGCAACCATTCCCCCTCCCAAGCCATGAAGATTGGTAATTTGGCAATCTTTGGAGTAGTTTTTACAATTTTATTTGATTAAATTTCTACCTACAAATGGGAACATGTCCTGAAACTCCAAAATCTACGAGACAACCTAAATACTAATAAAATCAATAAAACCCAAACCCAACCCAAATCAATAAAATAACCTTGGAGGTGCTGCACCTCCACTTTGTGCCTCAAATAACACAGATTAAATCTGCATATTATTCCGATTCAAACAAAGCACCATTCTTTATTACCTAAAAAGATGGCGGTGGAGGGGGACTGGAGGACGATGTTGGATTGCTAGCCAGCCAACTTCGGTCATCTAGCCATGTATATTGAAAATCTTTCCATAATTCTGATTCTAAGAGATACAACTTGCCTACCTCTCAGTAACAGGGTCGGAAGTTAAAAGACGACAGAGAGGCCACAGGCCAACTTAGGTTCTCCAATTATTCCGATGAAAAGAGAGGGCCGAGGGCCTTCTAGTACTTACTTCTAGGGAATTTACTTACTTACTTTACTTAATTAAAAAAACACGATTATAACACTTCACAATTTACAACTACTGAACTAATGAAAAAACCTAAGTTTTTGCTGGCGTGCAGTAAAACGGCTAGCCATTTAAAAAACACATGAACAAACAACAACTAAATAAACTAAAAAATGATGGAAAAAATATCTAATAACTTTCATTTTGATGGTCCACGGAATAAATATCTTAATGCTTCATTCGTTATTTTTTTTATTTTCAAAAACATATATAAGTTATATATATGTTATAAAAAAGTTTTTATAACTTTTTTTATTAGTTCTGTATTCGTGTGCCACGAAAAATGTTGGAAATAATTTTTTTTTGTGAAATACCTTTAAAGCCGTGCCTACCCGAAAAGACACAACAAAAACTCGTAATGAGACTTTTAGTGAATTCGTCGACCAGCAGTTGTTTATACGTGCTTAGATTAATTTAACTCTGTTTACTTTTTTAATTTGAATTTTTTGTAGCAGCTGAGTAGTTTAAGTTAAGAATATAACTATTCAAATGTCAGAATCACCTCTTTTGCTAATCAACCGCCATAGTGACGGAACTAGTATTAGCTACACAAGGGTGTATCCAGGATTTTTTTTTTTTTTTTTGGGGGGGGGGAGGGGGTCTACAAAAAAACTTAAAAAAAGGCATCACAATTTGTTTATATGCATATTTGTTACGTTTTTTTTGTGGACACTAGTGCCAGTTCCACTTTTACAACTTGAACACGCTCTGTGCTACTTTCCATTCCCTTATAAATCTTTTCTATTTTATTTTGAACAAGTCTCTTTTGATGACCTCACCACTTTTGAACGTGTTTTTAAGTTGGATTTTTCAATTGTAGGCTACTGATGGCCAAGCAATTGTTAAAGAAGAAAGTATAAGAACAGCCAAGGAAGGTGCTTCTTACACCAGAAAAGCTATTTCGTTTGCAGAAGAAGGAAAACCAAAAGAAGCGAAAGAAATGTTTCATGAGGCCTTAATTTCTTTTAATAGGTCAATCGGACTTTATCCTTTTGATTGCAGGTGAGATATTATATTCTACTGCTTTTACTATTAAGTTGTCTCAGTGTGAAATCGCCTGAGTGTGACACAGTAGTTGACTCTCTTTGTCTCCCCATGTTTAAAATAATAATTTAATGCTGAAAAAAGCCTCTGACGATTCTCGACGAAAGGAGAAATTAGAAAATAAGTCTGTTCCATGAAAGTTTTTAACTTCTTCCTTGAGTGAAACGAAATCTGGGCTATTCACGTTTAATGAGGCCGGACTATTTCACTTGCTGATGATCTTTTGGAAGAATGCCCATATTCTGGTATCCTGGGAGACGCCTTGCCGTTTAAACTGATGGCCACGTAGACTTGACGTACTAGACAGTTGGGTGCTGTTGGGTGCCATATTGTCATAAAAGGTTCCTGTGCAGATCTTAGAAGTTTCAATCTTGTTGCCAGATAAAAACAATAAGTCAAAGTTGGTAGTTGAGCTTCCAGAGTTCTTCTTCATAAGGAGGCAAAATAAAGTTGGACAGAGTTTCTTTATTCTACGCGGTACGGGTTCAAAGAGTCGATGTTGCCATCGTAAAAAGGTCGAATGACAAAATGTATCTAATCCAGCATTGGTCTTACCAAGGCGTTGATCAGGCAATGAATGAACGAGAGCCAATCATAAGAAAGCGTCGATGGTAGTTGGCCTAAGCCATTGCCTCATTAAGATTTCATTGAGAAAAAAAAATTTGTCTTCGCTGTTAGTAAAATAAATTTTTAAATCTAGTGTTGAAACGTTCAAACCAACATTCTTCCTTTTTTGCAAAGAGTTCCAGTATTGTGAATGCAGTGCTCAGGTCTAGGTTGTGGTTGGTGGTATAGATGGTTTAGGTATCTGGGGAGCTATTAGTATTCAAAAATAGTAAAAAATGTGTCATCTAACATCACTCAACCTGGTCCTTACAAACAGCCTAGAGTAGCATAATCACGACCTGCTAAGACTATATCACGATTTTCTGTGGCTAATTTCAGTGTCGGCTGACAGCCTCAAAGACGAAAGGATCATTAGCGAGTTTGTCTTTTTTGAAAACCAAAGATTTCCTTATATTGCGATTTATAAAATTAGTTTTAATAGTATTTAAATATTTTACGAATCAAATGCTAAAAATCAACCAACATCCCATACAGCACACCAACAGCTAATCTTTCGCAGGTCTTCGCTAGTCTTCTAATCTTCACTGCGAATCTTCGCAAATCTGCGAAATAACTGCGGAATAGCTAATATTCGCCACGAAACATGAACAGGGAAAAATGAAAAAACAATACGTAAAATCAAGAGATAGAATTTTAAAAAGTTATTTTGAGAATTAAGAATTTATTTAAAACATAACTATTTGTGAAACTATTAACGAGGCAAATTTATATGTAACTTATACTCAACGTACCTGTAGGCTTATACGTAACCAAATGCGTGAATAGCATCATAATTCATGATGTACAACAACGTAAAAAAAGGTAAAGAATACTGCATTGGACTTTACAGTCCCTACCGGCGGTGCTGATCTCCATTTCTTAGCCCTTCAGCCAGGAAGTGCAATGAGGGATTGGGGGCCAACCATCCTGTGCTTTCGCAAACCCTTCCTGTTTACCTTCCCTAGATTTCTCCAGGTACCCATTTAAAGTTGATTCGACTCTGGTTGAGCTTACAGAGTCACGCCACTGACCCCCGTCCAAAACCAAATATTTGGGTACACTAGGATTCGACCCCTCTTCCTCTCGGATAAAGGATCCAACAACATGACATTTTTAATATTTAGTAGGGGAGACCGGGGTATTGCGGACACTTTTTCACAGGATTGCAAATAACTTTTCAGTGAGACACTTTTTTGCACGTCCGATTCTATCATCATTAACTTCAGTATGTTAGCTTTATTTGAGCTATTCATAAGATACTCGTACCTCTTACCAGATTCTCATGGGAAGTGATTAAACGAAAAGTGGCAAAAGTGTCCATATACCTGGATTACCGAGGTATAATGGACACTTGGTAATGGTAATTCGGACACTGGTGTCCAATATACCCTGGGTTGCTAACGTCAGAAATAGAAGAGTGAAATTCAAAAGTAATAAAGAGAGTAAAAGAGAAGCATAAGAAATCAGAAAGAGAAGAGTTGGTTGTTTATTAAAAATGTATTGAATATATATAACAAATAGGTATGCAGTGACAAATTAGGCAATATTCACCTGTAGGCTTTAATTCAGCTCAGCTGTTCAGCTGTGGTACTTTAAGCAGTCAGAAGTACTTGATTTCAAATAGGGATGTTCACTTGAAAAACAAGCTGTTCTGCTTGTTGCATAATGCCACCAGTAAATGATGGAGGCTCTAAGTTCATTTTAATGCTTGCTTTGTCGAATATAAAAATCTGATCTGTTCTCGTAAAATTCATGAAAGGAGGCACAAGGTCTTTTCAAAAAGAGCACCTCATATTTGTCTTCCTCCTCTGAACCACTATCTTCCCAATTTAGTAGGTTAAGAATTTTCCTATTTTTCCCTCTAAGACAAGTACATAGTCACCACTTTTCACTTCTCCTACAACATCTGCATGCATGCTTTCATTATCTAAGTCACTTAGATGGAATTCTTCTTCCATTTCATCCTTAATACTCTCTACGATGTCAAAACTAAGGGCCTTTTCCCCTTTTTTCTTACTAAGCTTTGCCTTGTTACTTTTCACTTTTTTCTTTCCCTTAGCCTATGCTGTTCATTCAGCGAAGTCTTTCATAATTTGATTTTTAACAGGTTTGTCAGTGGCTATAATGCTCTTGGTCCTTTTGCGGCATATTTTGTCTGGCACTGGCTTTAGGGTGAGGAGGAATCTTTTCAAGGAAGATATTTGGGCATACAGGCGTTTCTTCTCGTAATTCTGAAGATGCACTAGAAGATATGCTTGGCTTAGAGAGATCATTGCTTTCATGAGGATTAATGCTCGGAGGGGCTTGTTCTGCACGATCAGAGACATAGGAGCTCAAGAATTCGTCATCCGTAAAAATATCATGGTCGAAGGGATAGACTCCAGAAACGCCGAAGCAAGACTGAATATTCTGTAGTGTAAAAGTCTGTGGAAAAGCAATGCCAAACAGTTCTGCAATATTATCAATCTCAATGAGCTGACCAGAATGGCTAAGCATCCACGCATCGGCAGTTCTATTGTAGTGAGCCGTTAGTGGTCCAAAGGCAGATCTATCCAGGGGCTGACGACTGTGACTTGTGTTTGGTGGGATAGTAAGTATTACGGTTCCATTCAATTTAGCATATTCTACTGATTCCAGGCTCATATGGCTCGCATGGTCATCCATGATAAATAAGACTTTTGAGGCAAGACTACATCGTGTGTGCTTTTGAAAGTGTTTAAGAAATTCTGGATAGATTTCAACAGTCATCCATCCACTTACATAAGCGGCAGCTTTCGTGCCAGTAGGGGCACCAGAGACCCTACGATCTTTGGGGTGAACACGCGGGAAGAACATAAAGGGGGGAATTGCTACACCTGTAGCACTTACTGCACAGCATACTGTCACAAGCTCACCCCTCTTGGCTGATGTTAGTTGACCAACTTGCTTAGCACCTTTTAGAGCTAACACTTTCTTAGGATTGTGGACAGTTGTAAGACCAGTTTCATTAACATTCCATACAGCACAAGCTTCAAATTTCTCCTTTTCTAACACAGCCGAGCAATTGTCAAAAAACTCATTGAGTGTTATTTCATTGAATGCTGTTGCCCGAGCAATGCTCGTAGCCTGAGGAGAACGGATAGACACACTTTCTTTTCAGGAAGGACGTAAACAAATCTGCACTAGCAATTTCATTATTTTCCCAGCTGTTCGGAATCTTTTTCTTGTTCATTGTTGCAAACTGATAGGCCAGAATACAACATTGTTTTGGGCTGAGTCCAACGTGTAGCTTACTAGCTTTTGTCAGATAATTGGCTAGATTGTTTTCTTCAATACCACTTAATATTCCTTTAATGCCTTTATCAGCTTTAAATACCTCTGGCTCTTTATTCTCAAATTCATTTAAAGGTACTTCCTTCCAAATTTCAACCCATCTTATCAGGCTTGCTCGAGGAATGTTGAGTTTTCTTGACGTTTCTTGGAAACACCACTGCGAATCTTTACCAAAGCTTCTTTAATTGTCTGCCTATCTGTTAAGCCCCTGGTTGACTTTCTTAGATAAGTTCTTGACATCTGAATCATAATTAGCTATTATAATCAAGATTTAAAGTAAATTTTGCTGCTACTGGGGCATCATGGACACCCCTTTCCATATTACCCTGGTCTTTGATGTCCATATTGCCCCTTAATCAGTTACAATAAAAAAATTAGAATTTGTCTTCTCCATGAAGTGCCACTTCAAATTATAAGTATTCAATGCCTGACCTAAGCAGTACTCTCTGAACTTACCTTAAACACATTGTGAGACTAAGTACTGCTTGTTGAAAATTTTAATTCAGTGAAAACAAAGAAATTTACTTCACCTTTGAAATATTTAAATTTATGCTCTCAGAAATTAAGGCGTAATCCAAACGACAAAAGTCATTTACCACATGTCTCTACCATTAATGCTACCTATTTTGGCTATAATGAATTCTAATCTAGAGTCACCCGGAGTGCATAGGAGTGGGGTGTCCATATTACCAAGGTGTCTATATTGCCCCGGTCTCCCCTAACTATCATTTATCTAATTACTATTGATCGGCGAAACACTTTGCTGTTAGAAAAGACGAAATCAAGTCTCATCAGACCTCGTCTGCTTGGTCATCTACATAAATCTAATGTATGTGTGATTTGAGGGTAGAGATTATTTTTATTTGCATTTGAGTAAGGGAGTTACATTTGCGTTTGGGTATTTAGTCGTATTCTCTTACAGAACTTTCAGTTTTCGTTCTGTGGAAAATTCGTCGTTATGATCAGAGAGTTTTGTTGGCAATCCAGTGCTTTGCCATGGCCTTTTTATTGTTTGAAAGATTTAAATCTGGATTTTTTTTTAGATATCTCAGGTACCAAGGATAGTGAAAATCGAATCTGATTGTTTTAATGAAAATAAACTCTATTTGTAGTTATGCCATTTTTGGTAGTAGCGGGCGCCAAATTAAAAAAAAGTGCTGCAGAAAATAAGCTAAATCATATGGCACCAAATAGTAAAGGAGGTGTAGCTTTCCTTTGAAGGTGTAATTGCCTTCGGGAATCAACAAGGTTAAGATTCTTACGGACGAAGAGCGTTGCCAAATTTATGTTTTTGGCTTGTTTATTTATTTTAACTGTTCAACGTGGCAACTCTGTCGAAAATGTGATATTGATCTAAAACTTATACTTTTCAAACAACCAAAAGAAGCACATTTGTTTTTCAAAGGTTTTCTTATATCCGATTTTTCAAAGTACAAATAGAGGGTTGATGGGTATAGGGGTTAAAAATTTGTCTTGTTTTGTACTATAAAAACTTATTTAATTTTTTTATAAGTTTGTACTTTGTTTTAGGTATTATGCTAATCGAAGTTTAGTTTACATCAAGCTGAGTGAATTTGATCTAGCTATTAGAGATGCAGAAAAAGCTCTTTCTTTAAACGAAAATTTTCTTAAAGGACACTACAGAAAAGGACAAGCTCTTATTGGTCTTAAAGTAAGAACAGAACTTATTTTTAATGTCTTTAAGTGTTTGAGTTTTTGTTTTATTATTATTATTATCTAGAATTCTTAGTAGTATCCAGAACCCTCGAAATTCCATGTTTACAATCCTTTTATTTCTATTACTATTTGCTAGTATTACTGCTTACTACTATTCACTACTATTACTAATCACTACAATCTTTTTATTGATATAAATACTACTGAACTAACTCTTTTTTAGAAGCTGCTTTATTTGTTAAGCAGCTTTACGAAGAATGTAGTTCAATTGAGGCTTTGAGGCCCTATACGCAGGGCTGCCATGGCTATAGAAAATTTTAAATTTTCGTGGGGAACAATTTTGTGTTCAAGGATTTAAAAGAGAAAAGTCTTCGTCTTCTTCTTGTTTAGTTATTTGAAGACACCAAAACATAATGTTCACGCAATTCAAGGCCCTGCAGCAGCTAAGATTGAACTCCTGGCCTCGTGTTGCCAAGCAGATATCAATCCACTGTGCCACCATAGGGTTTAAAATCACAAATTAAAAATCAAATAATAAAAAAAAAACTCTCTCTTATTCCCTCCATCCCTCTATCTCATTTCCTCCTTGTCTCTCTCACGCTCTCATTCCCTCCCCTTTCTCTCTCATACTCTCATTCTGTCTCTCTTTTATCACAAGCATTTTGTGTCGAACATTCGTTTGGACCGGCAGACAACACTACTTTTCCGGTTATTAATAAAATGAACTATATAAACTTAACGGATAAAAACTTTTAATTAAGATGGTGAAAAGTATTACACCTACTAAATACTTTCCTAATACTATGTTGGTTCGGAATGTTGTTTTCATCCAGTGGCGTCAGTTCAGGAAAATGAAAGGGATGGGGAATGGATTTTTTTTTAATAAGATAGAGAAAAAAAAATGTTTTTTAGAACCTAGATGGGGGTAGGGTATTTTTGCTGGCTACGTAATGCATGGGCTGTATTGAATGAAAGAATGAAACAAACTTAGAGTAGTCCGTGGATATATCTACGCTATCTACTAATTTATGTTATGTTAAGTAGCCGTATTATAGCTCGAAACTGTATGCAATGAATATTGCATTTCTCTGAGTTTCAATCAATTTTGTTGTCTTTCTGCTTTTAGGAATACGATGAAGCCGAGCGCTGTTTTATGAAGATGTTAGAAATTGACCCCAATTTAGAAGAAGCTCATGAGGAAATTCGGGGTTTGAAAATTTTCAAACTGAAAGACACGGGCTCCTCAGAGGATGTAGTTATATCGGCTATTGATAAGTTAAATGGAGACTTTGAGGTATCATTTTAGCCCTTAAAGATGGTTTGGCAGTATGTGTTGTTTATTTTCGTGTTTTTAACTTGTGAATAGATGCCATATTTGAATTTTTCTGTTTTTAGAAGCTAAAAAAGACCAGTTTTAAGTACTGAGGACACGATAGATGGATAAATATTCATTGGAAAACGCCATAGGGCCATGGCAACAAACAAAATGCTACGCTTACACAATTGAATAATTCAACAACATATACAAAATAAAATTTAAAAAAAAAAAAACTCACATACGTACAAAAGTACTTTAAGAATTCTCCCCCCTCCCTTCCTCTAAAATTTTTTCCAATTTCCCTATCATTCTTACTTTTCTATATTTTGCAATATTTTCATTGTCCCAAATCATTTGATCCCTTTACTGAAATAAACTATTCCTTTGGCCCCACCCTACCTGAATACAAATCTTTTCTTAAATTCAGTACTCTAGGACAAAGGACCATAAAGTTAAACAGATCTTTACCAGTTTTTCCACACATGAAGCAAGAACGAGGACCATCTATCACCCCTATCCTACCTAGATATTTCCTCCTTTCTCCAAGTGCTAGAAAATTACCCCTCCCTGATATAGTTATATCTCAATTCAAACCTGCTTTAAAGTAAATATCACGATCCTAGACCTCCTTCTATTGCCGGTAAAATACCTCCTTCTATTTCCGGTAAAAAACCTCCTTCTATTGCCGGTAAAAGACCTCCTTCTATTGCCGGTAAAAGACCTCCTTCTATTGCCGGTAAAAGACCTCCTTCTGTTGCCGGTAAAAGACCTCCTTCTATTGCCGGTAAAAGACTTCCTTCTATTGCCGGTAAAAGACCTCCTTCTATTGCCGGTAAAAGACCTCCTTCTATTGCCGGTAAAAGACCTCCTTCTATTGCCGGTAAAAGACCTCCTTCTATTGCCGGTAAACTACAAAGGACGCTGAGTCTGCGCCATCCCACTGCCATTTCTGAATCTCCTGGTCTTCTTTCCACATTTCTTCATTCCAAACAACTGTATCTTTTCCTTCTAACTAGTCTTTTAACTGTTAATTAAAACAACAGTAAAATACTCTTTGCCCCCCCCCCCCCGGACTCATCTTAGCTCTATTCAGATTTAAAATTTTTCTGTTGGTTGTTTCAAAATTATAAAAGCACGTTAACGACTAAATGTCAAAGCTGTAACTGAAGTTTCAAAAATCGTGGCCCTTTCTACTCCACGTTCCTTCACTGCGCATATTCCTGATCTACAATATTATTCCTTTAGGAATAACAATTTCCTCAAGCCATCGAAACGATCATTTCCCGATTATGACTAAAATATTCGCTAAATCCTTTTCACAGTTGAAGTGCCAGTATTCGTTTCCTATATCATTTATACAGTTTGATAACAATATTTATGAGTATTGTCTCAGAAGTACGTGAACGTGACCTCCTTCTATTGCCGGTAAAAGACCTCCTTCTATTGCCGGTAAAAGATGGCTCGTTTCCGACGTAAGGCCGACATAGCTGCATAGGCTCCTACTCCTCCCTGATCTATTCAAAGCTTCAGTCTTTATCCATCTTCTGTAGTCTGAAGGTCCTTTTAATACTTTTTTATAGCCTCTTCCTACGCATTTTCGGGACAACCAACTCTTCGTTAGTCCTAGATGGATGACAAGAAGCACAACCCTTAGAAATCTGATATCCTTCCTCCATAAAACGAGCTCATAGTATAGCTCGAGCATAGTATAAACGTGGCTCGTTTCAAGTCATTTATTACCAAAGAGCGTTAAGAACAAATCTTAGAAATGGCGGTCATTGTTTGGCTAAATTTTAATTACTAAGATTGCTCAAAGACTTTCCTAAATAAAATAAACAATATGCGTGTATTTTGTTGTTGGTGCCTAATTTCTGCCACCTACTGCTTCAGGCAGAAATCAGGTGGAGCACATATTGGAGCACATGCCCCCTTCTTTGACTGTGAAGTCAAAAAAAAAAAAATGTCAAAGCTGTAACTGAAGTTTCAAAAGGATATTGCTAATAAGATTATGCTAATAAGCTAATAAGATAGGGTTGAAAGGACTAACTGCTAGTTCATATACCCTGTATACACATTTTAGAACTGGAACTGGATAAAATGACAAAAAATAATCAATTTCGACTAATTTCTGTGCAAATCGATTATGCAATAACACAACGCAAATCGGTGCGTACAAATTTTTTCAACCCTGTCTCTCTCGAATTATATCAACTTTGGTTTCTGAGACAGAACAAAGAGAATAGTTTTCGATTTTTATTGACTCTCAGTACAGTTTTCACTAGAGTGTGCCTTTTGCTTTCGATAATTAGCTTTCTGGATGATTTATTCGCTTGAATTTACGCTTCACATACTTTATCATAAAAAATCATTAGATTTGAGAAAAAATCACTAGTTTTAGGAGTAAAATTACAAGAAATCACCGCCTCCCCCCCCCCCCGAAAAAAAATACCGAAAAATAGAGATAAATCACTAGGGGTGGCGACCCTTATCAAAGGCAAACTTAAAGAATACTTACCAATGAAGAGATAGCCAAGCGTCTTTCTAAGAAATTAGCTGCTTTCTAAGAGAAAGGGAATGTTGGATTCCAGTTCAATTTTATAATGCACGTAAAAAAAGGTTCAAAAGTATAGGCTAAGTTTAAAATTATGTCACAATTGGTTAAGGCGGCCTAACTACTTTGAAATGGTAAGGACATTATAGTGAAGATATTATTTAGTTATTATGGATTATTTATATACAATCTGACATTGATTTTTGTGTCATATTAACTTATGTTGCAGCCGCTGGTTTGTATTTGTCTCCTGTTTTTCTGCATCTATGCTTATTTACTTAAAGTAATTACAGAGGATGATTCTACAGTTCTCACCAGGGGCGTCGCGTCCCGAGGGGGAGGGGCCCTCCTCCCAACTTTTTTGGCATTCGGTAAAATTTTCACCGAAGGCAGAAATTTTGGCAGAAATTTTGCAAAATCGGTCGAAATTTAGTGAAATTCTTGATTTCTGCCGAAAATTCGGCAAAAATCAGGGTGATTCGGTAAAATTTACGAAGACGGCCCCATCCTCCCCAATAAAATGAGCCTCAGGACGACTCTGGTTCTCACTCAATGAGGAGGTTTTATTTCTTTCTTTTTTTGTTGTTCTCTTTGTTTCTAAGTAGTTTCAGTATTTTTTCTCAAAATTATTTTCTGGTTCTCGAATAGTTAAATTGTTTTTGCTACCTGAAAACTCTTGTAATAGCACATTATGTGAGAGCTTCCGTTGGTCTTGATGCAAGGCCGTACCCAGGATTTTTTTCGGAGGGGGTTTAACTCAAAGATTTTTTCGGGGGGGGGGGGGTACAGAAAAAAGCGCATACAAAATTTGTTTATATACATTTTTGTTACGTTTTTATGAGTAAAAAAACATTTCGGGAGCGGTTCAAACCCCCCTAACCCTCCCCCCCTCTGGGTGCGGCCTTGCTTGATTGTATAACACTGGTTTTTAGTGCTGCTAATTTTAGTGAAGGTAATATGAGTCAATATATATTTTCACGTTTCTAAGCTGGGATATTTTTTTTTGAAAATGATAGGTACCATAAATTTTCCAGGAAGAGGGAGGGGGGGTATTTCTGGCATAATTTGAAAAATGATTAGAAATTAAATGAAAAACAGTTTTTTTTCAAACGAAAGTAAGGAGAATCTTCCAGGGGGTATTGTCTTGGGTAAATTTTCCCCGGATGGGGGAATTATCAGAGAAGAGAGAATTTTACAAGGGGGGGGGAGGTAATCCTACGTGGGAGGATCTTGCATTGGAAAAATCTTATTGTTGGGTAAGGCCGTATCCAGGGGGGGGTTACCCGGTTTGAACCCCTCCCCCCCCCCCCGAAATTTTTGACCGAGTCGAAAATAAGTCGAAAATTAGTAAAACCTAGGTAAAAATCAGTAAAATTAGTCGAAAACTGAGTCAAAAATTAGTACCCCCCCCCCCCGAAAAATTCAAAAATTATTAACCCCCCCCCCCCCCCGAAAAAAAATCCTGGATCTGCCCTTGTTGTTGGGGGTTTTCCCCGGAAAAGGATTTCCCGGTATAATTTGAAAAACGATCAGGAATTAAATTTAAGAAAAACCAGGTTTCTAACTGATAGTAAGGAGCAACATTAAAAATTAAAACGAGCAGAGTTTGTTCCGTACGTGAGGGGGCTGCCCTCTCAACAATTCTTCGCTCATTACGCTGAAGTTTTTTAGTGCTTAAAAAAGCTTCTTATCCCAATTCATTGGCCTTGTGTTTCAGCAGTTGTTCTTAAAGAATTTTAGACATAAATTCAAATTTCAGCTTAAAGATCGAGAAGCCGTTGAAAGGGCAGCCCCCCCCCCATATACGGAATAAATTATGTTCATTTAAGTTATGATGTTGCTCCTTACTTTCAGTTGAATTTTTTTTTGTATTATTATTACTTAATCTGATCATAGAAGATTTCGAAAATAAACTTTGAAATAATGTTAGGCTTCTTCTAGGCTATTTTCTTGAGTTACAGATTTTATGGTCTATTGGTCAAGGTTAATCTATGGTTTTCAAACACGTTTTTGTTTTCCAAAGGTCCAGCTTATACAAACGAGTAACATCACATGAACAAGTTTATCAGTGGATTGGACTAGAAATATGAGAATGTTAGATTTGATTAGAATGAGTATCTTTTTTTTTATTAAGAATATGGGTTGAGAAGGGCGGTAGCCCTTCTCAACCTGCGGTAGCCCTATCAGTAGACTTATGCGTAGCCCTGCGGTAGCCCTATTAGTGGATTGGACTAGAAATATGAGAATATTAGATTTGATTAGAATGAGGATCTTTTTTTTTATTAAGAATAAGGGTTGAGAAGGGCGGTAGCCGTTCAGCATAGCCTTGAACGTGATATTAAAAGTGGAAATAAATCGAATTTATTTTTAAACGAAAGCAGAGCAATTTTCAAGTTTAAATCAAACAGGAATGATTAAATATATGAGGGGGGTGTATTCCTCTCCCTTCTCTGGATGATTTAGTATAGAGTGTTTAATATTGTTACGTTAATTAGTATGTAGAATATGTTGAAAATTTGGTGTAAAGAATGAAGAGGGGGCTAGGAGAGAGTGGAGCACCCCCTCCGTTTATTGGACTGTTTATGTTTGCTTTGAATTTTGAATGTTGGTCTTTGCTCTCATAAAAAAAACACTTTTTTGTACAGTGCTGGAAACCAACAAAGTTTTTCTAAAAATTAGGAATTTCTGAAAATTAAAGTCTAAAATACATTAGTCAATTAGTGTAAAAAGAAAAGCAAAAAACTTAAACCCTCCAAAAGAGCAGTCAAGCACATTCTGGTTTGAGAACACACATTTTGTTATTAAATGAAAGATAGTTGAGTCAACTATGATATCAAGTGCTGGAAAAGCCCTTCTCAACCTGCGGTAGCCCTATCAGTAGCCTTATGCGTAGCCCTGCGGTAGCCCTATTAGTGGATTGGACTAGAAATATGAGAATATTAGATTTGATTAGAATGAGGATCTTTTTTTTTATTAAGAATAAGGGTTGAGAAGGGCGGTAGCCCTTCAGCATAGCCTTGAACGTGATATTAAAAGTGGAAATAAATCGAATTTATTTTTAAACGAAAGCAGAGCAATTTTCAAGTTTAAATCAAACAGGAATGATTAAATATATGAGGGGGGTGTATTCCTCTCCCTGCTCTAAATGATTTAGTATAGTGTTTAATATTGTTACGTTAATTAGTATGTAGAATATGTTGAAAATTTGGTGTAAAGAATGCAGAGGGGGCTAGGAGAGAGTGGAGCACCCCCTCCGTTTATTGGACTGTTTATGTTTGCTTTGAATTTTGAATGTTGGTCTTCACTCTCATAAAAAAAAAACACTTTTTTGGTACAGTGCTGGAAACCAACAAAGTTTTTCTAAAAATTAGGAATTTCTGAAAATTAAAGTCTAAAATACATTAGTCAATTAGTGTAAAAAGAAAAGCAAAAAACTTAAATCCTCCAAAAGAGCAGTCAAGCACATTCTGGTTTGAGAACACACATTTTGTTATTAAATGAAAGATAGTTGAGTTAACTATGATATCAAGTGCTGGAAAATCTACATTTGGTTCTGAATCACGAAATCCCTCAACTGGCCTTTTGTGATTAAATGAAAGATAGTTGAGTCAACTATAATATCAATCAAGTACTGAAAAATCCACGTTTGGTTCTGAGCCACAAAATCCCTGAACTGAACCATTCAGCTTTCAGAGTTAAAGCAGTACAGCTTTTTTTTTTGTGGGGTGGGGGGGGGACATCAAAAGTTTTACCAACAGGTTCTAGGCTTGTCACCAAGGACTTGCTCAAACAATTTCATGAAAGCAAAGTAAAAGTCTTGCCTTCTTTATTTTAATGAGAAAAAAAATTTGGTTTGGACAAATTATGGTACGGTTCTAATAGCTGTAAGACACGCGACATATCATATAGCGAAGGAGATGAAAAAAAACTAGTCAAACAGATTTCAACGGAGACTTCATTGCACACAGTGGTTTCTCACTGCGTCTACAATGTTTAAACTTTAGTTTTTTTAGGTTTAGGGGAAAAAAAGGTACCTAGGTTAGGTTACGTATTTAATATATGCTATGCTTTGACTCCTCACCCCCCTAATGTGCAAATATAAAGCCTGAATTTGTTTCTAAACTGTTATATTTTCATTTATCCTGTTTTAGTACCGGGTATCTGTATCGCGTGTTGCAGACTAACAGGTTTTTATCTGATCTTCTTTGCATTATCGCGTGTCTTACAGCTAATAGAACAGTACCCAAATTTTTGGTGTTTTCAGTTTTGTGTGTGTTTTAAATACCTCCATTTTAGATATCCTTTCTTTTTAAGGTGAAAACACCAGTGTCACTGTTGTATGAGTTGTATGTTAAAAAAGGCATAACACCTAAGTATGACCTCCTACAGATTGAAGGGATTCTGCATGAACAAATTTTCAAGTACAGAGTCTCAGTTGGAGATCTAGCTGGTGAGTGCTGACCTCTGGTTATCAAAATAATTTTAAGATTTTGTATATTTTTAATTTTACATTTTAACTTTAAAATACCGTAACATTGTTTAGATAAGTCAGAGCGGATAATTGCCCCTACTTCACAGGGGAAAAAAACATATGCAGGAAGTACAAAGTTGCATGATGTTTCAAACAAGTTTAACATTTCCCAGTCGATGTATTTGGGGTCTAAACTGTGTTAAAATAAAGCTGAAAGGGAAACTAAACGGTACCTGCAAACCTTCTGTTTCCGTGACTAAGCACAGATCCAGATTCCGGAGCATTGGTTCGGGAGAAGCGTTTCTTATGCCTCTTTGGTTTTCTTTTTCTTCGAGAGAAAAAAATTGTTCATTCAAGTGGTATTTGTGTATATGTTTCTTCTATACTGCATGCAAAGGACAAAAACTTTGAGTTTGAAATTCATAATACTAAGTTGTGTAAAAAAATAGACAGCTTATGTATATTATTAAAGAGATAAAAATAAAAACTGTAAATAAAAAGTAAATAAATAAATAGTCCTAAAGATAAAATAAATAAAAAATAAGTACAAATTTACTTGTAAATAAATTTACAAATAAATAAACATATATAATAAAAAAGTTATGTAATAAAAAAAAACAGCTTTTCCAACAAGAAAAGTTTAGTGGGAAAGTATTAATGGATTTTTGTACATATTAAATAATATATAACAAGTTTTTTCAACTGAAAGTAAGGAGTAACATTAAAAATCAAAGCAAACAGAAATTATTTCGTATATGGGGTTGCCCCCTCCTCAATACCTTGCTCTTTACGCTAAAGTTTGACCGCTTGTCCCAATTTTTTAAGAACAACTCCTGAGACACAAGGGTAGTTTACTTAAAATAGGATGCATTTTTTAAAAGTGATAAAACTTTATCGTTAAGAGCAAGGTATTGAGGAGGGGGGCACCCCCTTCATACACAGAATAATTTCTGTTCGTTTTGATTTTTAATGTTGCTCCGTACTTTCAGTTGAGAGACTTTTTTTTATTTAATTTCTGATGCTTTTTCAATAATCCCGGTAAATATGGCTCAACCTACATGAAAAATTCCCTCCCCTCACGAAAAAGTCGTCCGTGGGAAGTTCGTCCCGAGTAAAATACACAACCCGCTGTAAAATTCCTTCCGGACAATTCTATCCTGGCTGAAAATCCCTCCCCTCTCCCGCCGTAAAATTTCTTGCAGAAGATTCAGCCTGAAAAATTCTCATTAGCATTCTTTCATTTTAAAAAGACTAAGTTCTAATCGTTTTTCTAATCACTCCAAAAATTCCTCCTTCCCTGGAAATTGTTTCTTGGAAATCCAAATACGCTAAAAATTTCCCCCTGACAATTCTCTTGGAACATCTTCACATGCAAAATTGAAAAGGCAAAGTGAAATAAGACAAATAAAAGGAATTTAGTATAGGAATTGTGTCAAATCCTCACAGTCAAAAATTTCCCTGGAGTTCTCCCCCGGGAATTCCCTCCACACGGATAATTATCCCCATGAAAACTCACTCCAAACACAAAAACCCTCCCAAAAACTGTCTGTATACTTCCCAATAACAAAAACTATACGTAAACAATGGCAGGGTTTGGACTCGCCTATAAATTCCAATAAATTCCTATATTTTAATGCACTCCTATAAAATGCCTTTATTTTGGCTAAAATCCTATTATTCCTATATTTTCGGCTGAAGAGCACCAAGAACATTGCTTATGATTTGCAATTTTCACTGCCCGTTAAGTAAGCCAAGATGTGCTTTTCTTTGGTTTTGACTCTGCTTGTAGACTGTGCTGTCTTTCGGTGTAGATCTATAAGGAATTACAACTGCTTAGCTGTTTGAACTTAACTAATACTTTGTGTTGGGATTAGTAAGCTGCTTCTGCCTGGGCTATGCTTTTGTGTTGACTTAGTAGCCTATGTT